>NW_017307501.1:467728-469508 GCF_000935625.1 Nanorana parkeri
CTCAATTAGTACGTCGGAAGTTTGTGGTTCCTTAGTGAAGTGTGATTCACAATAGAATGAGACCTGAGGGCTCCCAAAACCACATCACGTCACAAAATCAATATCTCATGGATGTGGAATTGGCATTTTTCATGCACTGCGCATTAAATGTTGAAAGCCTCTATTCCTCCGTATATAACTTTTCATTTAACACCAAACCCGAAGCCAACAATATCTTTAAAATTCAGTGTGATAATTGTTGCACATTTTTTACATACAAATACCACAAAAGTAGCTAATGTGTCGCATATATTGTAAATTCTGTATGATAAAAACTTTAGTAAATTGAGAAAATAAACACATTTGGTGACTATAAGCGCAGCAATAATTGGGAGCATTGAGCTATGGCCAATTGACGCCCTTGTGCTTTGAGGAGGCTCCTCGACTCTTACCACCAGAGTGTCACATGAGCGCACATGTCAGTGCAACAGGATCAGGAAAAGAACTTGATTTAAAGATTTTTAATTTTTTTTTTTTTTCTATTCTGGTCGCTTATGTCTCTGACTTTTTACAATTTCCTGATTATTGTTCACAGATGTGGGCTCCTGTGCCAAGGGAACATTAATCTGCTTTCCCCATTTGAAAGCTAGGAGTGTGCAGGGGGTGCATGCACCTAGTTGTGGAACTGTGCCGTTTCTGACTGCTCAAGTCAGAACTAATGGCCAATCATGTGATAATCATGACTACCAATCATAGTGATTACATGCAGGCTGGAGGTTTGTTCACGTACCTCTTTAGGTGCATATACCAGTGCAGCCTGAAGATGGCAGTGTGCCTCCTGTTAGTGTAATTGTCTGATGCAATTACACCCATCAGCCTATAAAAATAAAAACCCCTGAGCATGGCATTGCTCAAAATGTACAAAATAGGAGCCTGATATGCCATTGAAAACCAAACTAAACATTACTTAGTTAGGCATAGTGTTATTGTCCAGGTTACTGATCTGAAACTGCTAAACTTGGGCTGGAAGTCTAGTCTTTCAATGACCCCTGTATATCAAAAGGTTAATCTGAATTCTTTGAATCCTGCACCCCCGCCCCCCCGTTTGATTTTTTTGTTACTCATGAGTCTTTGGTCATTTTCTGTGATGGATCTAATCTCGATCATGAACCTTCCTGAGATGATTAAGCGGTGATTGCTGCCTCCTCTTCCTCCTGCCTGCCCTTCCTCTGGCTATCCGCTGCTCTCAGGTGTTGGGGGCGCTTCGCTCTGCTCTCCTCCTTCACTTCATTACGCTCTGTACCTTACTTCCGTTGCTCTCTGAAAAACGCAGGCCGCCCGGGAGCGCAGCGGAAGGCGGGAGCCGCTGGAAGTCGGAGGCCTCTTCCTCGTCGCTGCTGGCGGACAAGAGCTACACTCACTTTGTTTCTCAGCAGAACGCCAAGAACGCCGGGCGGCCGATCGAGCTGCGGGGCCTGCCCGCCAGAGAAACCATGACCGAGCAATAGCTCTCCAGCGATCCCGGATTACCAAAGACTTTCCCAAGGTGGAGCACCAGACACCTGAAACCACCAAACGGACTTAACCTGGACCAGGATTGGATAACAGACTTGCTGATCTCACCTGATGACCATGTCATGTTCTAATTCTTTCTTGTAAGCTTTAAAACTATTACAGGTCAGGCTGGGTATGTCCCTCCATCACCTGACCCCCATCTAATGGGGTTCTGTTACTGTGCCCGGTACAATGATGTTCAGTGACGGATCTTTCATGAATATCTTTAAATGACCCTCTAAGAAAG
>NW_017307501.1:470259-473682 GCF_000935625.1 Nanorana parkeri
AAGTCCCCCCAAAAAAACAACCCCCCCCCCCCAAAACCAAACCTGGAACCCTAAGGCTGGGTTCACACCTGGGCGTACCATAGGCGTGTTTTTTCAGCGCGTTTTGTAGCACGTTTTTTAGTTCTGTGAAATGCGCATTCAACGCTCGTTTTTATTCCTCCCTGGCGGTATGATTTTTTTTTTTTTTTTTTCCTTTTTCCTTTATCTTTTTTCGTTTTATTTTTTTTATTTTAACTTTCAAACTTCCCGCTGGTTCCGCCCCCCCAGCGACGCGGACGCTTGCAAGGGACGGAACCCGGAAGACGGCAGCGGCCAGAGGACACAGCGGGAATCGCGGACAAGGTAAGACCTTATGCTGTATTCCTGAGTGTGGCTCGGGGGTTAGCGCTTTGTTGACCCCGATCCACACTCGGGAATATCAATGGATACGCACAGAAAAATGCCCCAAAAGAAGCTCCTGTACTTGTTTTGGGCGTTTTTCAGCGCGTTTCCACAGGCTGAAATACGCCCAGGTGCGAACCATGCCCATAGGAAATGATGGGATTTCTCAGCACTTAACCAGATACAAATCAATGTTGTGGATGAAACGGCTACTAAATAACATTAAGTCTCCTCTGTGCACCTTTGTAGAAACTGATCTGAATAACATTTCATGAGCTTTAGTCCGGCAGGTGAATGATTATATATAGATATAGATATAGATAGATACCGTGTTTCCCCAAAAATAAGACCGTGTCTTATATTTTTTTTTTCACAAAAAAAGACACTAGGTCTTATAAGCTGCGACCGTGACATGTAAAATTCTATTATATTTCTATTCTATTTTCGGGGTAGGTCTTACTTTCGGGGAAACACGGTAGATATATATCGATATAGATATATAGAGATAGATCTCTCTCTCTCCCTCTATCTATATATCTATTACACATGCATGCATACATACCGGAACTGTGTTATCCACAAAAGATTTGTAATCCATTTCCGGCAACCTTTTGATTACTCCTGCCAGACAGCATGGCCAGCTCATAGACCTCCACTGCAGGTTGGTCAAGCACGCATCCCCCTACGCCTGCTGATTGGCCAGTGAAGGAGAAGCGGCACGCTGATGGGTAACTACTTTGCTCACCTTTTTACTCTCCTCCTAGCAGCATGTTCATGGTTGGCACTTGTGCACTGCGGTGGAGCCTGATTGGCTTATAGAGCTTTCCCCTCCCTCTTACAGTCTGATTTCAGGAGCCTAGATCAGTGTTTCTCAACACTTAGTTTAGGTCACGGCATCCTTTTAAAAGTATGGAAAATTGTGAGGCACCCCGAACTAAAAACCACATGTGGCCCCTACAAATTCCATACCAGACCCTTATTGGAGTTGGGGGTCTGGTATGGATTTTAAGTGAAGACCCCCAAGTAGAAAAAACTTCATACTTTTCTGAATGGACCTCGGCCCCTGCAGAATGGAGAGGCCTAATCCTGCGTGAACATTTTGAGGTACCCCTGAAGAAGCCAGAAAGCACCCCAGGGTGCCATAGCACCCTAGATGAGAAAGGCTGCCCTAGGCAAATGGCTACAACCCCCATAACTGCGATAGATGGATCTATTCATCCACTACTCTGGGGGGCTTTCCATGAGGTTTAGGAGGGCGCCTGTGGGAATTTGTGTCCATTTGTGAGGTCAGGTACTGATGTTGGGTGAGAAGACACAATAGACTTTCCAATTCGTGTAGGGTTGAGGTCCGGAGGGTTGTGCAGGACACTCGAGTTCCTCCACCAAACTGGTCACACCATGTCAGTATGGAGCTGGCTTTGTACACGGGGGACAGTCATGGTGGAACAGAAAAGGGTCTTCACCAAACTGTGACCACAAGTGCACAATTTTTCTTTTCAGGTGCCATCAAAATTGCAATTTTCTATGTAAAAAAAATTAAACTTAAAAGAGAACTATGAGGTAAGTGTTTGTTTTCCCCCATAGTTCTCTTATACTAACCTCCTCCCGTGACCCAAAGCTCAGTATATAGCCGGCTATTGCCCGCTATATGCTGACAGCGCAGAGCCGAACTGCAGCCGGGACGGATCCCGACAATATTCTTGGGATCCACCCCACTGCCTGATTGACAGCTGGCTCTGCCTATCTAGAGGTAGAGCCAACTGTGCCCACCCCCTTGCCCGTCCGTTCCTCCAGTCAGCGCTGGAGGATTATAGATGGGACGCGGAATCACTGCGGGGAGCGGTGACTGTCAGTCACCTCACACTGCAGGGAAGGGAGCAGATCGGCGGCATGTTTCTGCTCACTTCCCGATCGATAGAGCCGACCTGTGACAGCTTCTTTGTCACAGGTCGGCTCTAACTATGAGGATGAGTGGAAATTGCTCTCCTCATAGATCTCCTATTAAATATAAAATAAGATGTCAATCAGCAGGACATACGCTGTTATTTTGGAGGTCTTCCTATAAGGGCTCTCTTGTGTTTGATCGTCTTGTGTGTGGACTACAGATGAGCGGAGTGATTTTGGTGGAAACCTCCCACTTCCCCGATCCTTGGTGTGGAAATGTCACATTGTGTTCCAATCACTGTATGTACTAAAGGCCGGCACACTTGTCCGGTGTATAAAGTGTCTCCTTGCTTCTAATGCTGGGCGCACACCTTACAACCATCGCAAGACTTTTGTCTTGCGACGGTTGTAAGGTACTTAAAAAAAACGTACGATCTGCCTATCTTGGACAGGCAGATCGAAAGCCGCGACCCCTCTGATGACCACAATGCCGAACGGGCAGTGTGCGCATGCTACACACCCGCCGAACATCGTACGATTCTCGGCGGGTTTTCAATAGACTTGTGCGCCGTCAGAAAATTCGTTTCGGAATATCCGTTATTTCGTAATTCGTGTCCAAAACTCAATTCGGATTCGTAAAAAAAAAAAAAAAACTACCATCAACTCCAATATATTAACAAAGGTATTTTTGCTTTTTAACTTCATCATAGCGAATGTTCGTAACGGAATTTCGTATTTCCTGCCTGTGTATTGTAATGCAACTCTCAGCAGCAGCGGATCCGTATTTCGGATGTTGTTCAACCTCATTTACAGGGGTAATATCAGTTCCCGTTTCAATGAAATTCGGATCCGGAATTTCGTATTTCGGATGCAATTCGGAAACTGCAATTCGGATTTCGGATGCTTCCGAATTTCAGGAAATTCGTACCAATTTCAATTCGTAACGAAACAAATCGCACATGTCTAGTTTTCAAACATGTTCGTAAGTTAAGTCGTGCGTCCTTACAGTAGTAGAGGTCGCACGGCTTCCACACACCTTACGATAATCGTACGATCACGGGATTTCCCGCGATTATCGTACGATTATCGCAAGGTGTGTGGGGACCTTAAAGGAGAACTATGAGGGGGGGGGGGGGGGTTTTTTTCACTCACCTCATA
>NW_017307501.1:473695-474632 GCF_000935625.1 Nanorana parkeri
AAGTAATAGGGGGGGGGGGGGCTTTTCACTCCCCTCATAGTTCTAGCCGACCTGTGACAATGAGACTGTCGCAGGTCGGCTCAGTAGATCGGGAGGTGAGCGAACACATACCGGCGTTCGCTCACCTCGATCCTGTCACAGCTCTCTGCCATGACAGGGGGAGGGGCTGGATTCCCCTCTCCCCGCTCCGATCTGCCAGCGCTGACTGGCGGAACGGACGGGGCGGGTACAGCTGGTTCTGCCTCTAGATAGGCAGAGCCAGCTGTCACGCAGCTGGGCGGATCCCGACGTACATGTCGGCATTCGCTTCAGCTGCGGTGTCTCGGTATATAGTAAGCTGTAGCTCGCAGTATACTGAGCCTAGGGTGACGGGAGGACGCTAGTTTGTGTCCTCCCGTTACCCTAAGGAGAACTATGGGGAAAAACACTTACCCCATAGTTCTCCTTTAAGTGATCATCGTTTAATCTCCTGAGGTCCACATCGCTCGATGCTTTCTTAGTACATTGACTGCTGTACAGATATATTCTGATGAACCTGATCGCTCTCTTCGGTTACTTTTGGAAAGTGTTATTTCCGGGGTCTGATTTTATTTCTGTGACTATAAAAAAAAAAATCTCACCCTCAGATTTCATCTTCTCCTCTAACAAGTTACTTTGTGTGTTTGTTGGGCTCTTCTAAGTGTTTCGTAGTTGGAAACACACTGCCACCCTGCATCCATCCTGCAACCATTCGTCTCCTGCTGTGAACGCTGAATGTTTTATAATAAATACAATGTATTCGGAGAACAATCGTTGTGTGTTCATTGAAGTCGGGAGAGAACAAGGAAATGCAGCAAACATAAATATTACAATTCTTTTGTCTGTGTTCTAAGAATCGTCCTCTGAAGTTGTGGCTTCCTGTTCCCAGCTGCGAATGCCTTACACAAGCTTCTGTTGA
>NW_017307501.1:474658-476732 GCF_000935625.1 Nanorana parkeri
TTAATCTGCGCACATTGTGCTGCGTTATTCCTGGTGTGCGAATTGTTACCTTATTAAAAGTTTGAAGTGGCTTTGCCCAAACGCATTCCCGAAACACTGTGTCAGACGCCTTCAACCCTGACTCACTGCTGGAGGACTCCCATTCTTCCTCTATCGAACTCTGCTCTGCTGGAGGACTCTGCTCCTTCCTCTATAACTCTCCTCTCCTGATATACTCTGCTCTGCCGGAGGACTCTGCTCCTTCCTCTATAACTCTCCTCTCCTGATATACTCTGCTGGAGGACTCTGCTCCTTCCTCTATAACTCTCCTCTCCTGTAATACTCTGCTCTGCTGGAGGACTCTGCTCCTTCCTCTATAACTCTCCTCTCCTGATATACTCTGCTCTGCTGGAGGACTCTGCTACTTCATCCATAACTCTCCTCTCCTGAAATACTCTGCTCTTAACTCTCCTGTAATACTCTGCTCTGCTGGAGGACTCTGCTTCTTCCTCTATCCTTACCCTTCCTTTACATTATGTATAACATTAGGTGCAGGAGGCACAGTGGGTCCCCTGAGTAATGGTCATCCTTTCAAGGGAGTGAAATATGTTGGGATAATGGAACAAGGTGAAGCCGGTGACGCTTCCAATACGTTTCCCTGCTCGGTCAGAGCTTCCAGTGTCTTTCAATGGATCTGAGCCGCCTACATAAGGACAGTTCCTGGTATTGGAATATTTTTCCTCCTGTAAAGTTATCCGCCGCACCGCATCACCAACACGCAGAGCACTGCAGAAATCTCGGCACCCTGAGGAGATACAGAGGTGGCAGCGTATCGCAGGTCAGCGCAGCCGGGAGCTTGCTCTCCCTTGCTCCCTGTGCGTCAGGGTCTCACTTTCCCCCCACTGCCCTCTCCGCAGCTTTGTAGGATTGACTGACGGGCAAGAATTGCTGGGGAGCAAACTGGATGAAGTTTTGGCACTTGCGGTTTCTGGGAGTCCCGCGCCGGTACTGGACCTGGGAGGTCTGACCTTCTCCAACCCCGGCTTAGAGGAGAAGCCCGCGGAGCGAGTGGACATCCCGCCAGGTCAGTGATCATTTCCCGTATTGCACTTTATATATAAAACCTTTCCAAGGAAGGGCTCCTATGGCTGACAAGAACTTTATGTTGCTTTGGGTATAGCTGAGGGGGATAAGAGGCCCTGTCATGTTTTTACTGCTGGACGTAGAAGAAATGTGTGGGGGTGCTGGATCTCCTAAAACTGAACTCGGGGATAAGCAAATATCCTCTATATACAATGCTGGTTCTTCCTTGAATCTTGGTGAGCTTTGTGTACATCAGCGGTTCTCAACCTGTATAACCTCAGGACCCGCATTTGTCCTTGGTCATTAAGTCGCGACCCAAGTCGCACTGCAATGGAACGCACAGCATTGGTCGAACAATGGGTGGGAGGTGCGTTTGGGATGCCGTTCAAAAGATCCACCCAGTCTCCATACCTTACGAGAGCTGGAGTGGATCCTCAGCCTGGGGTCCGATGTGGGCTGCTGTGATTGAGCTCCATCCATACATGCATTGTATGTCTCAGTATACCACATAATTGTCGGGATCCGCTACAGCTTCGGCGTCTCAGTATACCGCAAGCTATAGCTTGCGGTATACTGAGCTTTGGGTGATGGGAGGACGCTAGTTTGTGTCCTCCTGTTACCCTGAGGAGAACTATGGGGGAAAACACCTCATAGTTCTCCTTTTTAAAGGAGAACTATGGGGTTAGGGCTTTTCCCCATAGTTCTCAGGGTAACGGGAGGACACAAACTAGCGTCCTCCCATCACCCTAGGCTCAGTATACCGTGAGCTGTAGCAGTATACCGCTAGCTGCTGCTCGCGGTATACTGAGACGCCAAAGCTGTAGCGGATCCCGACTATTATGTCTGGATCCGCCCAGCTGCGTGACTGACAGCTGGCTCTGCCTATGTAGAGGCTGAGCCAGCTGTACCCGCCCCCTCCCCCGTCCGTTCCGCCAGTCAGCGCTGGAGGATCGGAGCGGGGAGGGGGGGAATCCAGCCCCTCCCCTGTCGCGGCTCTCTGCAGTGACAGGAT
>NW_017307501.1:483994-509056 GCF_000935625.1 Nanorana parkeri
ATAACTCTCCTCTCCTGAAATACTCTGCTCTGCTGGAGGACTCTGCTCCTTCCTCCATAACTCTCCTCTCCTGAAATACTCTGCTCTGCTGGAGGACTCTGCTCCTTCCTCTATAACTCTCCTCTCCTGAAATACTCTGCTCTGCTGGAGGACTCTGCTCCTTCCTCCATAACTCTCCTCTCCTGAGATACTCTGCTCTGCTGGAGGACTCTGCTCCTTCCTCTATAACTCTCCTGTAATACTCTGCTCTGCTGGAGGACTCTGCTTCTTCCTCTATCCTTACCCTTCCTTTACATTATGTATAACATTAGGTGCAGGAGGCACAGTGGGTCCCCTGAGTAATGGTCATCCTTTCAAGGGAGTGAAATATGTTGGGATAATGGAACAAGGTGAAGCCGGTGACGCTTCCAATACGTTTCCCTGCTCGGTCAGAGCTTCCAGTGTCTTTCAATGGATCTGAGCCGCCTACATAAGGACAGTTCCTGGTATTGGAATATTTTTCCTCCTGTAAAGTTATCCGCCGCACCGCATCACCAACACGCAGAGCACTGCAGAAATCTCGGCACCCTGAGGAGATACAGAGGTGGCAGCGTATCGCAGGTCAGCGCAGCCGGGAGCTTGCTCTCCCTTGCTCCCTGTGCGTCAGGGTCTCACTTTCCCCCCACTGCCCTCTCCGCAGCTTTGTAGGATTGACTGACGGGCAAGAATTGCTGGGGAGCAAACTGGATGAAGTTTTGGCACTTGCGGTTTCTGGGAGTCCCGCGCCGGTACTGGACCTGGGAGGTCTGACCTTCTCCAACCCCGGCTTAGAGGAGAAGCCCGCGGAGCGAGTGGACATCCCGCCAGGTCAGTGATCATTTCCCGTATTGCACTTTATATATAAAACCTTTCCAAGGAAGGGCTCCTATGGCTGACAAGAACTTTATGTTGCTTTGGGTATAGCTGAGGGGGATAAGAGGCCCTGTCATGTTTTTACTGCTGGACGTAGAAGAAATGTGTGGGGGTGCTGGATCTCCTAAAACTGAACTCGGGGATAAGCAAATATCCTCTATATACAATGCTGGTTCTTCCTTGAATCTTGGTGAGCTTTGTGTACATCAGCGGTTCTCAACCTGTATAACCTCAGGACCCGCATTTGTCCTTGGTCATTAAGTCGCGACCCAAGTCGCACTGCAATGGAACGCACAGCATTGGTCGAACAATGGGTGGGAGGTGCGTTTGGGATGCCGTTCAAAAGATCCACCCAGTCTCCATACCTTACGAGAGCTGGAGTGGATCCTCAGCCTGGGGTCCGATGTGGGCTGCTGTGATTGAGCTCCATCCATACATGCATTGTATGTCTCAGTATACCACATAATTGTCGGGATCCGCTACAGCTTCGGCGTCTCAGTATACCGCAAGCTATAGCTTGCGGTATACTGAGCTTTGGGTGATGGGAGGACGCTAGTTTGTGTCCTCCTGTTACCCTGAGGAGAACTATGGGGGAAAACACCTCATAGTTCTCCTTTTTAAAGGAGAACTATGGGGTTAGGGCTTTTCCCCATAGTTCTCAGGGTAACGGGAGGACACAAACTAGCGTCCTCCCATCACCCTAGGCTCAGTATACCGTGAGCTGTAGCAGTATACCGCTAGCTGCTGCTCGCGGTATACTGAGACGCCAAAGCTGTAGCGGATCCCGACTATTATGTCTGGATCCGCCCAGCTGCGTGACTGACAGCTGGCTCTGCCTATGTAGAGGCTGAGCCAGCTGTACCCGCCCCCTCCCCCGTCCGTTCCGCCAGTCAGCGCTGGAGGATCGGAGCGGGGAGGGGGGGAATCCAGCCCCTCCCCTGTCGCGGCTCTCTGCAGTGACAGGATCGAGAGGTGAGCGAACGCCGGTATATGTTCGCTCACCTCCCGATCTACTGAGCCGACCTGTGACAGTCTCATTGTCACAGGTCGGCTAGAACTATGAGGATGAGTGAAAAGCACCCCCTCCCCCCTCATAGTTCTCCTTTTTTAATGCTTTTTAAGAATATGTCAATAGTTGGGGTCCATCTTCTGCCCACCAGGTCGGTTCAGACTATGAATTGATAATAGTCGGTGTCAGTGTGACGGCCTGTGTTTTGCCCATGATGACAACAGCAAATTGTGTGTTTGAATAGACTCTGGAACTCTGATTCTTTCCAGAGGGAAAATTAGGGCAAACTCTCTCGTTTTCAATAATAAAACTTTATACGACCGAGCTATAAACCCGCGCCGTCTCTTGATGCCGGGTCATCGTTCTGGGGGATGGTGGACGGCAATATAATAATTTACAGAGCCAAAACCATAAAAAATCTTCGGTTGTTGTGACGTCTTGTGATTTTGTGGTTATTTTCCAGCGTCTGAAGATGTGAAAGTGGTCGGCGTGGAAGCCAAAAACGGGGCCCCGCCTGCGCTGAGATGTAACGTCAATGGAGGCAAACAGGTACAGGGCCACCAACTGTCCAAAGAGGAGATCCCGTCCGTCAGAGGTAGACATAGACCGCGGCGGTGCAGAGCAGACATTCCACCCGACACGTTTCATTTCTGCACCACATGGGCAGACATCCATTTATTTATTTTTGACTTTTTTTTTTTTATTTTATAGGGTCTCGGCTTTCAGAAAATATATAATGTTTGGGGGGTTTGAAGTCATTTTCAGGCCCAAATGTGAATTATATAAACAAACATTTAAAAAAAGGCCCTTTTGTCCTTAAGTGGTTAAATTAAGTTTTTGCTTGGTTTGACCTCCTTGATAGTTCCCCTTTTTTTTTTTTTTTGCTTAAATTTTCTGTTCGCGATTGCTGTCTCTCACCGAGTAGCCCTCCGGGGTCATGTCAGTGAAGCCAGCTGATTACTTTGTCTTGGCTCCCTTATTGTACCGTTCCATAGGACATCATTTCGTGTCATGCCATCGGCTCCAGTGGACCATATCCTGGCCTGGTGACCCTACAGGGCCAGTCCATTGTTAATGCACAGTTACATAGTATTTGAGGTTAAATAGTTGAAACTAGGGATGCCCCAATATATCAGCCGCTGAAACTTATCGGCCCGAAAATGGCACTTTGGGCTAAATGCCGAAAGTGCCAGTGTCCTGCCGATACATCGTCACATCCGTGATTTCTTTCCTCCCCCGCTGGGCGCTGCTCTGTGTCCCAGCGGGGAGGAGAGAAAGTGCGACAGCCGGCCGAGCGCTGCGAGCGGCCGGCATCTCTCCTCCCACACCGCTCAGCCTCCTATCACAGTCCGCCTGAGCGGTGTGGGGGCGGAGACAGCGCGCGCTGTCAAAGAAGGTTGAGCTCTCTACACCGCTCGCTCAGCCTCCTGTATATTTTAAAAGGGAAAAATCAGGGGTCTGTTTACACCCCCAATATTTCCCTGAAGCCCCTAAAAGAAAAGTTAAAAATATTAAATTAAAATAAATTAAGGTTATTAAAAAAAAAATATTAAAACTGGAAAAAAAATTAAATAAAAAAACATTTTCGGTTTTGGCCTGACAATTTTTATTTTATTTCGGTTACGTTTTCAGTTTTGACATTTTCATTTCGGTGCACCTCCTAGTTGAAACATTATAAACAATATCTAGATAAGTGATCCCTCCCGTTCCATCAAACGGAGGTTGCACCTTTTCAATGAATTGTTCAAAAAGTTGACCTGACCTGAAAAGTCTGGCCGTATTTTTTTCTTATGACCGATTTTTGTATTCACAGTCTGATTCCATTTGAAATGGTTGCAGTTTTCTATGTGGAACTATCTTTTGATCATATTTTTGGGTAACTCCTACTGTATAAGCAGTAGAGTAAAGGTGATGGTCCTCAATCTCTGCCCAGGTCAATTCCCCATCTCGGACCTTCATTCATAGCCTCTCCCTTACCATTCCCCTAAGTCTTCCCTTGCCTAGTCTACGAGTCTCTGTCCTCTTGCCCCAGATCTTTGCTGGTTTCTGTTCCATCCAGAGTCTGGTGGACTGGAGCTTTTATCCTCCGTTCCTCCAATGAATAGCCCAATCTGACCCTTGACCTTGTCTTGCAGGAGGACACAGTGAAGCTGGTGGAGAAATGTCTCAATAACCAGATTGAAGCTCCGCCGTCCACTCCGATCTGGCTGCCCGCAGACATGAAGAGCAATATTCTGAAGGCTCAGGCCGAGGCTGAACACAAGGTGAGGATTAGGCATGTACGGCACATGGAATATATCTGTCGGGTGAACTTGTATGAAGGTGTATCTACAGAGAAATATAACTTAAGGCCCGGTTCACACCCGGGCGTTTTGTAGCGCGTTCGAACGCTCTTCAAAACGCTCAAACACAGAAATCCCATTATTTCCTATGGGTATGGTTCACACCTGGGCGTATTACAGGCCGTATGAACGCGCTACGAAACACCCTACGCCCAAAAAAGTACAGGAGCTTCTTTGGGGCGTTTTTGTCTCGCGTTTCCATTGGGATACAGCCAAGTAGCCCTCGGAAACGCGCGTTTGTAGCACGTTTTTTTTAACCGGGAATCGCGGTAAAAACGCGCGTCACGAAACGCGCGACAAAGGCGCATATTCGATACGCCTAGGTGTGAACCCAGCCTTAATGTTAGCGCAGTCGGCTTATTTACTGATTCTAGAGATGCAAAGACGAGGCGCATATCATGCATGTCAACAGGAGGGGGGGGAGTTATCCCATTATTCAATACCCTGTATCTGGAGGAGCGCAGGAGATTATTATTATTATACAGGATTTATATAGCGCCAACAGTTTGCGCAGCGCTGTACAATATAAGGAAGACATTACAATCACAATACAAATCAAGACAAAGATTGTGTCAGGGTACCGTGTACAGGCGTCCTCACACCTCATGCAGGTACCCACGCAGGATGACCAAATTAATATGCCCACACAGGATAGGGTTCTATGCACAGTTTATTTGTTACCATCAAACAAAACTACTAACCCCCTCAAACCCCCACAGGTTTAGCAGTGAAGTAACAAGGAGGGTTAACAGGAGGGCAGCACAGTACAGGATTTAGGAAGAATGGTCAGGTACAAGCCAGGTCGTTAACAGGAGGGCAGCACGGTACAGAAACAGGATCCAAGAAGAGTGGTCGGGTAACAAGCCGGGTCGGTGACAGGTCTGCAGATAGGTAGCTGGGTTCAGGTAGCTGGGTTCAGGTAGCTGGGTTCAGGTAGCTGGGTTCAGGTAGCTGGGTTCAGGTAGCTGGGTTCAGGTAGCTGGGTTCAGGTAGCTGGGTTCAGGTAGCTGGGTTCAGGTAGCTGGGTTCAGGTAGCTGGGTTCAGGTAGCTGGGTTCAGGTAGCTGGGTTCAGGTAGCTGGGTTCAGGTAGCTGGGTTCAGGTAGCTGGGTTCAGGTAGCAGTCAAGTGCAGGCGACACAATACTGAGCCAGCTTCCTGACTGCAGGGAGGGCCTAAATACCCTCCCAGGAAGCACCAGGTGATGGGATGATCACTCACAGCTGGGGCACACCCGCAGGTGAGTACTGGAGCTGCAGGTTCCTTACAGTCACTGGCTGCTGGAGACACCCGCAGGCGAGCACAGGAACTGCAGGACCTGGCTCCAGCGCCACCTGGGGGTGCTCTGGATCCTGACAGATGGTAAGGAGGGCCCTGAGGGCTTACAATCTAAAGATGCATGAGCCTTGAATAAATGGGGGCACCACTTGAGTCTGGAAGGGCTTCTCCTTCCTTATAATGTGGATTCAGAAGGTATAACATTCATGTGGAAGTCATTGAAAAGAAAACAAGCTAACGCGTTTTGCGATTCTTCTCCCCCCCCCCCCCCCTCATCAAGACTGAGCAACCGTTCCTTCCGCTCTCTGCACATGAAGTGAGTCCTTGTTATGTTTGTGTTGCAGGTCACAAGAGACGATTTGGGGATCACCAACAAGAATCTGTTCATTGAAGATCCTTCCCCCCGGTCAGTGTCCCCGGAATCCCTCTCTGTGGGAGCTTTGTGGGTTCGAATGTTGTTTATAAAGATTATAATCGCCATTTTGTTTTTTTTCAGAGGGGTAGCTGTGAAGCTGAATAATCTCGTCCAGCCACAGGAATTCCCAGATCTGCGAGAGACCCCGCCTCCTGCGCACTGCGTCTTCCTCACGTGAGTAGCATTTCTATTGTCTGCTGTTTTTAAACTGGTTCATCTCCGTACGTTGGCCAACGGTCACAATACACCCGTACATCTTGCCATAAGGTTCTCTGCCGCAGCTAGCCCAGAAAAACAAAAGAGGGCCACGCACATTGCAGTCTGGCAGTGTCATCTCATTACATAGTTTGGGAAGTTTTAAGGAGATGGTAAATCATTGCAAATATTTTGTTGTATTGGTGCAAAAACAGTAAGCTGATAGCTTCCTGTAGTGTGCTGACAACACATTGCCTCTGCTGCCCTTGAAGGAGAACTATGGTGTCAGGGCTTTTCCCCATAGTTCTCCTAAGGGTCATGGTAGGACACAAATGAAAAAATGTTGGGATCAGCACCAGAAGAAGACACCAACCCCTGAATAATTTCATAGACAACAATCAAAGAGAATGGGGCTGTTTAGGTGACTTCTAGACAATGCAAAGAGATGCAGCTAGACATAATGACACGTAGCTCATTTCCTAATAAATACATATTTAATATAGATTAATATCCTGGCTAGCAAACATTGAATTCATAAAACGTAATACAATCATTTGTGACAGGACCACATTACATGTATAATCAGCATAACACCTCTAGGATCCCGTACAGATTTGGATGTTGCACAATGGCAATAATATTCTTTAACATTGAGTACATTATAACAATGTCCATAGTTAGTTGGTCAGGTATCTTGTCACATATTTCATATTGTTCCATATTTCCTCTGACAAATCTCTACTTATCCATTCTTCGACGCGTTTCGCCGTAGTTTTATCAAGAGGTTTATAGAGGTGGCCTGTGAAATCCATATGAATATTAGAATAAAAATCCAATTAGCTCAAAATAACACACTAGCTCTGTAAAACATACATAGGTCATTAAATAGAGAAATACGTCTATACCATATATCGGAGATTTCTGATGACGAGCAAATTCGCACCCAGGTGAGCTCCTCCACTCAGCCAGGAGATAGGGAGAGGTAGAGGTGACCTGGGGGCACATCTGTCCCAACAAAACAAAAGTGGATATAAGATGAAGATTTGAAAACCGCTCCTAAGCCTTTTTAAATCAGTGGATATGTAGAACAGCTCTAAAATATGCTACAATTGTCCCTAATCTTCTGTGTGTATCAATAAATGTATGAGTCAATGTCTCCCATCTGAATTCCATATGTGTCTAGGTCATTCTAGGTCAACCTCTTTGCATTGTCTAGAAGTCACCTAAAAAGCCCCATTCTCTTTGATTGTTGTCCATGGTAGGACACAAACTAGCGTCCTCCCGTCACCCAAAGCTCAGTATAGCGCGAGCTGTAGCTCCCTATATACTGAGACCGCCGCAGCCGGGACGGATCCCGACATTACTGTCTGGATCCGCCCAGCTGCGTGAGTGACAGCTGGCTCTGCCTATCTAGAGGCAGAGCCAGCTGTGCCCGCCCCCTCCCCCGTCCGTTCCGCCAGTCAGCGCTGGAGGATCGGACAGGGGAGGGGCGGCGAATCCCTGCCGAGAGCCGTGAGTGACGGTCACGGCTCTCTGCAGGCACAGGATCGAGAAGTGAGAGAGCGACGGTATGTGTTCCCTCCCGATCTACTGAGGCGACCTGTGACCGTTTCATTGTCACAGGTCGGCTCAGATTATGAGGCCGAGTGAAAATCGCTCCCCTCATAATTCTCCTTTAAGTCCCAAGCAGTGTTATCAACCCTGCCCATTTCACTTCTGTGAACTACAGAGCTCAACCCTTAGGTTATGGGGGAGGGGGGCTTTCTGGAGTCCAAACTTCGGCCCTCCAGCTGTTGAGGAACTACATGTCCCATAAGGCATAGCAAGACTGCGACAGCAATGGGTATGACTCCAGGGGGCATGAATGGATTTAAAGTTTCACCGCAGCTGGAAGGGAGAAGTTTGGCTATCCCTGTCCTAGGGTGACATTGCTTCTCTTCCATAGATACAGTGGATGCGTGGGCCAAGTCCCTCGAACAACCCCTAACCATGCATGCCCGGTCCATGCTTTCCCTCCCACTCGCCGAACACTGAGCTCGGACGATGCTGTGAGAAAGAGCGGGCTGCGCATGTGTGGTTAGGTAAGCGGATTTCTCATGTTCATGAGGGGCCGGGGGCCACGCATCCAATGGTTGGTCCGTTCTGCGATGTTGGTGGAATGATGAGGGTGAGGCCGCGATGGCGGCAAATAGAAAATAATCTTTTTGGCATTTGGAGGAAAGTGTTTTTTAACTTTGAGTCCAAGCTGTAATGTATGTTGATTTTTTTTCTTTTAAATGAGAACTACGGGGTCAGGGCTTTTCCCCATAGTTCTCCTTAGGGTAATGGGAGGACACAAATGAGCGTCCTCCCCCGTCACCCTAGGCTCAGTATATAGGGAGCTGCAGCTCGCGGGATACTGAGACGCCGCAGCTGAAGCGGATCCCGACAATTATGTCTGGATCCGCCCAGCTGCGTGAGTGACAGCTGGCTCTGCCTATCTAGAGGCAGAGCCAGCTGTACCCGCCCCCTCCCCCGTCCGTTCTGCCAGCCAGCTCTGGAGGATCGGGGAGGGGGGAATCCAGTCCCTCCCCTGTCACGGCAGCTCTGCCGTGACAGGATCGAGAGGTGAGCGAACGCCGGTATGTGTACGCTCACCTCCCGATCTACTGAGCCGACATGTGACAGTCTCATTGTCACAGGTCGGCTAGAACTATGAGGATGAGTGAAAAGCACCCGCCTCATAGTTCTCCTTTTTTTTTAAATGTCATTTAAGGTGAACTAACCCTTTAAACTGTGAATAGATACTGCCATTGTGCTTGTTTTAGAAGACTGTACACAGAGCATTATGTATGGGCAAAGTTCCCTGACCTCATTCCTCCTTGTCTTGCACATGGCACGGGATAACCCGCAGTGACCTGTGGAGGAGGTATAACCGGTTTATTGTCATTTTTCCATCCCCTGAACTGCACATTGCACCGGCAATAAAATGATAAAAATTACAGAAATGTGTTTTACAGGCAACACTGTGACTGCGGATATACTGCGGGATGATTGTTACATTGTTACATCATTGTGTTTTGGTTCTAATCTGTGAAATGTTACAGAGGTCCTTTTTGTTTTGGGTGTCGATTTGATCCGTCCGTCCTTCAATGTCATCCCCTAACACAAAGCAAAAAGCTGCATGGAAAATAATATTAATACTTTCCTGTACAGCTGCCCGTGATCCCATTGCCCTCCATATTCAAGAGATACAGTATTTGATGAGTCTGGGGGTGTCCGGGGCCCCTGATGCACTTCTGTGGTTCCTCCTTCTGATCCCTACACCACTACATGACACAGTTTGTACTTTACAAATCCTTCACAGATAATTCCTGTTTTTTATGGGTTTCAGCTGTTCATGTAACTCTTCAGCTGTGTTTTTGACTTTTAAAGTCCAAATGCCTCCATGTGTTCTGCACAGCTGTGTTCCTGGGACGGTTGGAATAATTGTGGGTTTTTTTTCCTTCCTCAGAAACTTTGGGAGCCAGGAATTCAAAGAACCTAAACTTGAAAACACGTCAACTCCATCCGTGGTGTCGGAAGATGTGTCGGGTGTGAAGGTAGGTGGAGCAACAGCTGGTATACGTTTTATGTCATACATGGAGAAGATTGGCCCACGTCAGAGTGTATTATGGAGCGGCTGCTATCCAGTGTGTGTAACGCAGGGGAACCCAAACATTTCAAACAACGGACCAGTTTACAGCCTGTCACACTGCTTGGAGACTGGACCAAGGTCACGAAGAGTAATGAGAATGTCCAGCGTTGGATGTCAATGGGAGTAAAAATGTCCCTTGGTGACAGGGAGCACTAAATAGGGATGTCCAGATACCAGTGCCGATACTTGGCATTTTCAGGAGACCTCCCAGGGTTGTAGCTGGGACCGGGCTCTGGTGCTCCACCACTGTCCTGAAATAAATAGTCAATATTGTTTTAGAAAAACTGTCACATGACAATAAACAAAAAATGTATCAGTACTTGTAGTTGGAAAACTGGTATCTGTGCATCCCGAATATATATATATTTATAAAAATAAAATCATACATTAAAACAGATGTACAAATCCCGGGAGCTCCGTGTGCTCCTTACACATGACAGCCGCCTCCTAACTTTTGAGTTTTTCTCTAGTCTAGTCTTAAAGCTGTACTTGGTAGCAATAAGTACTCTTGTATCCATGGCCAGTTGCAATAGAACGTGCCCCAGTGTCAGTCATGGTAAGTTGGAGTAAACCATCTTGTGTCTGTGGCAATGAATGGGCTGTAGTTTGAGGGCTGGTGCTGTGGGATGTGGGTGTTCTGTAGCGTATTTTAGTGTTTGGAATAGTGTGTAGAGGTTTTTGGACCTTCTTTAGCTTATTGTGGTGTATGTAAGGTGCTTGGACCTCATGTAAAGTGTTGTAATGTATGGAAGGGTCTGTAGGGTATTCTAATGTCTAGAAGGGTCTGTTGTGGTGTATGGAAGGGTCTGTAGGGTATTGTGGTGTATGGAAGGGTATGTAGGCTTTTGTAGGGTATGGAAGGGTCTGTAGGCTTTTGTAGGGTATGGAAGGGTCTGTAGGGTATGGAAGGGTCTGTAGGGTATGGAAGGGTCTGTAGGCTATTGTAGGATATGGAAGGGTCTGTAGGGTATTGTAGTGTATGGAAGGGTCTGTAGGGTATTGTAGTGTATGGAAGGGACTGCATGGTGTTGTAGGGTATGGAAGGGTCTATACGGCATTGTAGGGTATAGAAGGGTCTGTAGTTTATGGAAGGCTCTGTAGTGTATGGAAGGGTATGTAGGCTACTGTAGCGTATGGAAGGGTCTGTAGGCTACTGTAGCGTATGGAAGGGTCGGTAGGGTATGGAAGGGCCTGTAGGGTATTGTAGTGTATGGAAGGGCCTGTAGGGTATTGTAGTGTATGGAATGGTATGTACGGTACTGTAGTGTATGGAATGGTATTGTAGTGTATGGAAGGATCTGTAGGGTATTGTAGTGTATGGACGGCTGTGTAGGTTACTGTAGGGTATGGACCGTTATGTAGGGTACGGATGGGTATTGTAGTGTAGGGAAGGCCCTGTAGGGTGTTGTAGTGTATGGAAGGATCTGTAGGGTGTTGTAGTGTATGGAAGGATCTGTAGGGTGTTGTAGTGTATCGAAGGGTCTGTAGGGTGTTGTAGTGTATGGAAGGGTCTGTAGGGTATTGTAGTGTATAGAAGGGTCTGTAGGGTATTGTAGTGTATGGAAGGGTCTGTAGGGCCTGTAGTGTATGGAAGGGCCTGTAGTGTATGGCAGGGCCTGTAGGGTATGGCAGGGCCTGTAGCGTATGGAAGGGCCTGTAGCGTATTGTAGTGTATGGACGGGTATGTAGGGTCTGTATTTTATGGGTGTTGAGCACTTTCTCTAGAAGCTCGGCGGAGTGTGAAGCGTCTTCTTGTTTACTTGCTGAGTGGACACATTCCTGTGATTCGGCTTCATGTGAATTCTAAATATAACCTGCGGCACCTGTCCGGGGTCACGGAACGCAGCTCATGTACGGGACAGAGACGAAAATAACTCGGATTGTAAAAGGGAAATAAAAAAGGTTTTAGTAGAGTTTAGGTTTTAAAAGTTTATGATCTTTCCAGGTTGATCTATGAAGGTGACACTACGCGCCTTCCCGTAACTACTAAAGTTTATTGGCCAGCGGTATAGAGTTATCAGGAAATCTGATTGGTTGCTCCGGGGTCCCTGTTCCTGCATTTCCTCTCATTTGATGCTGATGCACTGTAGCTCTTTTTTGATATTTGGCTTTGGTCACTCCTTCATTTTGACATCCATGTTAGAAAATGGTATGAGTTAGATGTTTCCCGGTTGTGCTCTTGTGTTGTCACCTTGTCACATGGTCATCCGTTGGCGACTAATAGACATTTAAACACACGTTACACAATCCTGGTCCACTATCTGTCATTCAGTTACGGTTTACATCTACTTTAAAGCTGAACTCCAGGCAAAAGATTAAATACATCTATGGGAGCAGCTTCACCTGTCAAAGGATTTTTATTTCTGCCCATCCAGTCCTGAGATGTACACAGCTCAGCCACACAGCACAGACCTGCCTGGAAGGGAAGGAGACCTCATTTTTATATAGTAACACTTGCTGATCTTGTCCCTTCCTGTCTGTGACTGCGCAGTGAAAGGAGAAGCAGCAGACTTGTGAGATCATCTGTCATCCTGTTCTCTCCTCCCATCGGCATGTTCCTTGTTAGCACCTGAGCTTTGCAGTACAGCTGATTGGCTCCTTGTGCTGCTTTACCCTTTCCCAATGTGAGCTCTGCTGTACAGGGGCTTCAAGAGGCTGATACCAGGACAAGTCCTGGTTTTTACACTGCTTGTATTGAAGAAAATACATTAAATGATGTATTAATGGAGAACTATGGGGTCAGGGCTTTTCCCCATAGTTCTCCTCCTGGTCACAGGAGGACACAAACTAGCGTCCTCCCGTGACCCAATGCTCTGTATACCGCGAGCTACAGCTCGCGGTATACTGAGACCGCCACAGCCGGAACCGATCCCGACATTACTGTCGAGATCCTCCCAGCTGTGTGATTGACAGCTGGCTCTGCCTATCTAGAGGCAGAGCCAGCTGTACCCTCCCCCATCCGTTCCGCCAGTCAGCGCTGGAGGATCGGAGCGCTTGAGGGGGAATCCCTGCGGGGAGCGGTGACTGACAGTCACGGCACTCTGCAGGGACAGGATCGAGAAGTGAGCGACTGTATTTGTTCCCTCACTTCCCTATCGAGCCGACCTGTGACAGTCTGTCACAGGTCGGCTAGAACTATGAGGCTGAGTGAATGGAGATCTGCATTGCTGTGTGTCATTTATATCTGCCTGGAGGTCTTCTTTAATGATTCATAATAAAGCCTAAATATTCGGTGTACTGGAGCTTAGATGGAGCTGTGCTGGAAGGTCAGGCGGTGACGCTCGTGTTCAGCTTTTTCTATTCCCGTTCCATTCTGGATTTCTTTTATTCAGTTGTAACTTTTTTAAATAAGTTTAAACTACAAAAAGGAGGAGTCTATTTATTTAATGTGGTTGATGTGTTTCCTGTTGCAGGCAGGCGGAGCCTATATCTCGATGGCTGTCCTGGAAGATTCCTGGAAACAGAGTTATCAGGTAATCAACTCATGTTTTTGTCTGTTTTGTCTCTTTCTCAGAGTCCCACCGAAGATCTGGACAACCTTCTGGCGCTGCTGACGGAGAATCTCATCGACCTCACAGACATGGCTCCCCCCCCCTCCCCTCCTCCGGTAACCCAGACACCTTTTTAATATAGAATTCTAGTAAAGGAGACGGAATGTGACGATATTGATCTCCTCACCCAGAGACCAGCTGACCCGTTGTGTTCTCTCGGCAGGTTCCATCCTACTCGACCATCACACCCCGCTGGAATGTACCAGTAAGTGCAAATGTAATGACCCGTCACCGGGACTGATGGATGATACCAGACATAGAGCATCCGAGGTACCAAAGATCATATAGAACGCCCACAAAGATGTTCATGACATCCATAGACTTCTGTTTCTATAAAATGATTAAAACTTAATTGATATCTTTATCAGCCATAACAGTGTGACCACCCGCCTAACATTGAGTAGGTCCCCTTTCTCCTGACCCGTCCAGGCATGGACTCCACTAGACCTCTGAAGGTATCCTGTGGTATCTGGATGACCCCCCTAATATTGAGTAGGTCCCCTTTCTCCTGACCCGTCCAGGCATGGACTCCACTAGACCTCTGAAGGTGTGCTGTCATATCTGGCACCACGCCATCAGTAGCAAATCCTTTGAAAATCACTCACCTCATTGTTCTCCTTTTAATGAGTCAGGTCGGCTCAGTAGATCGGGAGGTGAGCAAACACATACCGGCGTTCGCTCACCTGCCGTGACAGGGGGAGGGGCTGGATTCCCCTCTCCCCGCTCCGATCCGCCAGCGCTGACTGGTGGAACGGGAGGGGGCGGGTACAGCTGGCTCTGCCTTTTAGATAGGCAGAGCCAGCTGTCAGTCACGCAGCTGGGCGCATCCCGGCACAATTGTCGGGATCCGTCCCGGCTGCTGCGTCTCAGTATACCCCGAGCTACAACTCGCGGTATACTGAGCTTAGGGTGACGGGAGGACGCTAGTTTGTGTCCTCCTGTTACCCTAAGGAGAACTATGGGGAAAAGACTTAACCGCATAGTTGTCCTTTTTTAAGTCCTGTAAGTTGTGAGGTGATCGGCCTCCATGGATCGGAACTTGTTCTTCCAGCACATCCCACAGATGATCGATTTTGGATTGAGATCTGGAGAATTTGGAGGCGGAGTCATCACTTCAAACTCGTTGTTGTGTTCCTCAAACCATTTTTGCAGTGTGGGCGGGCACATTATCCTGCTGAGAGGCCACTGCCATCCGGGAATACCGTGTCCATGAAGGGGGGGGGGAGGTGGTCAGTAACAAGGTTTAGGTCGGTGTCAGAGGGACATCCACATGGATGGCAGAACCCGAGGCTTCCCAGCAGAACATTGCCCATCACACTGCCTCCGCCGGCTTGTCTTCTTCCCATAATGCATTCTGGTGCCATCTCTTCCCCAGGTAAGTGACACGCACACACCCGGCCATCCACATGATGTACATCAGACCAGGCCACCTTCCTCCATTGCTCCGTGCTCCAGTTCTGTTGATCATGTGCCCATTGTAGGCACTTTTGGTGGTGGACACGGGTCAGCATGGTCACCCTGACTGGTCTGCGGGTACACAGCCCCATACACAACAACCTGCGATGCCAGACACCTTTCTATCAGAACCAACATTCACTTTATCACCAATCTGATCTCCAGTATCTCTTGTATTGGATCGGACTACACGGGCCAGCCCATATACAGTATATATCTTTGTCTACGTATATGATCTTTGGTACCTTTTTTAAAAGCTGAACTCCGGGATAAGTAAATATTGCCCTTGTACATTCTTGAATCTCGGTGAGCTTTGTGTATTTCTTCCAGATCTGTGCAGTAATCCAGTTTGAGACTTGGCCCTCGTTCACACCTGAACGTTTTGTAGCGCGTTCTACGCTCGACGAACGCTCTACAAAACGCTCAAAAATCTAAATCCCATTGTATTCAATGGGTCTCGTTCCCACCTCGGCGTATTTTTGCCCGTCACTAACGCGCTACAAAACGGCCCACGCCTGAAAAGGTACAGGTACTACTTTGGGCCGTTTTGTTGCGCGTTTCCATTAGGATACAGCCAAGAAGCCTTCGGAAACGCACGTTTGTCGCGCGACTTTTTTACCGTGAATCGCGGTAAAAAAACTGCGCGACGGTCGTGCATATGCAATACGCCTAGGTGTGAACGAGACCTTGGAGCTTCCTGTAATAAAGACTGCTCACTGCTGCTCTCTCCTTGTGCAGGGTGACTGGTCTTGTCTCCGCCCCCTCCCTGTAATAAAGACCGGTCACTGCTTTTGCTCTCCTTGTGCAGGGTGACTGGTCTTATCTCCGCCCCCTCCTGTAATAAAGAATATATTTACATGAGAGATTTTGTGACTGGAGTTCAGCTTTAAGCTCCCATGTGACAATGGTCTATGTGTGTGATTGTTGTATGTGAAGGTTTTGGCATTCGATGCTCTTATAATCTGAGCCGCGCCGCGTCAAATAGTCAATCAGCATTGGACTCTTCTATCTCTTTGTCCATCCTTCTGGAATGTTCTCTCCTCCCATTCAGTATGATGTATGTGTTGTGGTCTGTACATAACCTCTCTCTCCGTCCTCTCCCTCCACAGAGTGCACTTGTATCTAACGGACACCTCACAGGAGACTCCAACCTTCCCGCTAAAGTTCTGAATAACACCATCGGCCAATTACCCGCCGCCGGGGAGTCTCCGAACATTCCAACTCCGCCCACTGCGACCCCAAGGTCAGAGGTCACCCCCATTTGTTTGTTTTATGGTGAATTTTTGTCCCATTTCAGCAAAATTTAATTATTAAAGCGCAGCTCTGCTCTGCAGACTCCCTCCCCTGAGCCGACATCACCCCGGTCGTCTTCCAGGTTCGGGATCTTCGGCCATCTTGATTGGCTGTTCCCGGGTGATGATGTCATTCCTGTGCAAGTGTGTCTAAACTAGGGATGCACCGATACCGGTATTTTGGTACAGAGTAAGAGTACCAATAAAAAAAATTTCCGGTACTCGCCGATACCAATTACCGAGTAACGGAAGTCCCATTCAGGAAGCCAGGTGGCGTGTAATGACTCGCCACCTGGCTTCCTGATTGGCCGGGAAGCCGGGCAAGACTCGCCACCCGGCTTCCCAATTTAACCAGAAAGTCCCCTCATACCTTAGTATGTGCAGCCCGTCACCCCCGGGGCCTCCCAAGCGAGAACGCGGCCTTCCTCTGGTACCCAGCCCGAGCCGTCTGGCCGGCCAATCAGGAAGCAGGGCGCCGTGTAATGACACGACGCCCTGCTTTCTGATTGGTCAGGAGGCCGGCTCCATGATCCCTCGTCACATATTGCAGCTTTACAGACTTTAGATGTGCCGGACGAATTATTATTATTATTATACAGGATTTATATAGCGCCCACAGTGTCCGCAGCGCTGTACAATATAAGGAAGACATTACAATCGCAAGACAAGATAGTAAGGAGGGCCCTGATCCTGAGAGCTTACAATCTAAGAGGGAGGGGCCAGTGATACTTGAGGAGGAGGCGGTAGCTGTGTGGGGATGAATTGTTTGAGAAAGTGTTAGTGGTTAGGTTGAGTTGGGATCGGCTTCCCTGAAGAAATTAGACTTAAAGGGTCGCCTACAGGCAGTCAGGGTAGGAGATAGATGGACAGGTTGGGGCGGTTAGTTTTCTTTCCTCAAGTCTCCCCTCCCCCCAGTGATCAGTCTGCTGCAGGCAGGAGGAAGCATTTCCACAGTCTCCCCTCCCCCCAGTGATCAGTCTGCTGCAGGCAGGAGGAAGCATTTCCACAGTCTCCCCTCCCCCAGTGATCAGTCTGCTGCAGGCAGGAGGAAGCATTTCCACAGTCTCCCCTCCCCCCAGTGATCAGTCTGCTGCAGGCAGGAGGAAGCATTTCCTCGTCTCCCTCGCTGAGCAGTCTTCTACATTGGTACTGCGTAGCCGGTCACAAGGCGAGAGGCTGTATAAGAACTGCACAGACACCGGGATTGACATGATTGTCATCTCTGAGCCGGTGTTCTGTCGAAAACCGCGACTCCTCGAGATCTCCGACGACCTGACTTTCGGTTTAGTTAGAAGTAAGAGATTTGGGGGCGAGAAGTCTGTACTGCACGTGCGCCACCCGCGCCATTTCCCTATACACATACAGCACAGCAATAAAGTATTACAATGAACTAGGATCACACTCATCCAGCACGTTATTAATGTAAGTTGCCCCACTCAATATGGCCGCCGCTTTGACACCCTTCTCGGCCAAACCTCTTACTTGTAACTAAACCGGAAGTCAGGTCGTCGGAGATCTCGACGAGTTGGAACTTTCGCTAGAACACCGGCGTCTCAGTCCAGGAGGTAGATGGTGACCCTGGGTGATGCCTGAACAAAGATGGCCGCAGCCTTCTGGAGAGCTTGTCAGGGGGAGGACTGTGATCACTGTGAGCGGTAATACCTGGAATTGTTGTATATCGGATGACAGGTCCACTTTAAGGACTCTATAGAGAGATTTGTGATGATAAATGCTTTTTAGAGTGGACGCTCCTCGCGATCCCGAGGTCGCCATATTCATTCCGTGTGTATTGTTTGTCCGCAGCGCGATGGTTACTGAGGAACCGCCCAGACCGCGATGTCTACTCACCACGGAGCTGTAAATGACGGGGGGGGGAGGGGACCCCATCTCGTACTGTGATATGGAGTGCTACAATGAAAGACGTCGGCAGAGAGGATTCTGGGAAAAGCCGGACAGGTCGGCCAATAAACTGACAACCTCCATTTTTTATTTTCTTCAAGCGATACACTGGACTGTTCTGTGCGCGGCCCGCTCTGGTTTCCCGGACATCTGCAATGTTGAACGATTTGCGGTAACATTCGACCGCGAGCCGCGCTGGGATCTGCGCGATTTAACGTGAAGGAGAACCACCTTACGCTTCCGATCTCCACCTTGGCCATCCCGGTCTAGTACAATGTCATTGACGTCACCCAACCCCTCCTGGGCGATGGGGTCCGGGGTCTTTCCTAGAACTGAGCTGGAGAGGAAACTGCGCGCTTGCGTCATGGCGCCAGGCGCTTCCGTTACCGTTATCTCGTACAGCTTGTTTTTGGGGATTTTATATTCGGTGACTTTTTTAAAAAATTTCATCCTGTAGAACGTCGATGGGAGGAGCCAACTGTCACCCAAATGCGGGCCTGCAGTTGTCAGAATTAGGGGGCGTGGCTTACCTGTTTCAGTATTCCGAGGGGGCGGGTTCTTTTATGATTGGTTGGTACACTTTTACTGGGATGAGGAGAGGGGGTGGGGATATGGGGCTACCATTGCTGACCCCCTCCTGAGACTCTAATCCTCTGGCTTCAGGCCGTGACTTGCTGCATATGGGGGCAGTTATACTGAAGCCGGAGGCGGCACAGCTCTATAGGCTCCTATTAGTTGGGGGCGGCGATAACGGGTCATGCACCTCCCACCTCTCTACATTGCAGAATGTGTACATAATAAAGGAAGTGATGGAACTACAAGGGCGGCTGCTGCAGAAAGCTTCCTGCAAATGCCAATCACCTGGCTGGTGCCTGGCTTTGGTACGACGTGAGTCTCTAGCCCAGGACACGCATTTAGCAACTGAGATGGACTTGAAGCACCAGTATAACAGCCTCTGGACTGGTCAGCCATGGAAGCCTGCATCATTTTTCATGACCGGTTTCCTTTTAAACCCGTTCTTTGTGGTGCAGCTTAGTAGGGGGAGTGTCTAGAGTGGACGGGGACTGGAGGAGAGAGCAAAGTGAGGGAAATGAGAGTGAGGAGGTAGAGAGAGATGTGAGGATGAGTAGAAGGGAAACCAGCCCGGGATATAGAGATGCAATGTGTATGTTCTACATTGTCTGCATAGTCTGGCCTGGGAGGTTGAATACCGCCACACCACAGAGAGAACTTGAATGGACTACCACCCCCAAGAGCAGTCCCCATACCACAGAGAGAACTTGAATGGACTACCACCCCCAAGAGTAGTCCCCATACGGAGATGATTCCACTACAATTGTCCAGTATTTTCCATACATTTGTCCCAACACATTACGTGGACTAGGACGCCCCTTCATCAGGGCTTGGGGGAGGAGATTAGGAGGAGAATATGTACATTTTCGGAAGGAACTCTGTACTGGCCGCCTGCGTAGTCCCTCCAGTACGGGACGGTCACATGATGGAGGAAGCCGGGTTTGTGTTGCTGTATATACGTCAGTATTTGGCGGCGGGTCGGAAATTCTTTGTTGGAATGTAATGAGATCCATAGTGCTGGATATTTTTCGCCTCTGCTGGACCGGGGGAGGGGGGAGACATTTGATAAAGAAGAACTCCGGGCAGAATCCAACGACCTCCTTTATAGTGTCTGTGAAGGTTCTCATACCTCCAGGTCACATGGTATGTCTGTGAACAATAAGTCAAGGCGACTGCTGGACTCGCTGTATGTTCCATGAAGACGTTTCACTGGTCACCCGACCAGCTTCCTCAATTCAGAATGAGCTTCCTCAGCCAGACGTTTGTGGACAAGTCATTCTGAATTGATAAAGCTGGTCGGATGACCAGTGAAACGTCTTCATAGAACATACAGCGAGTCCAGCAGTCGCCTTGACTTCTTTTTTGCAGATACTCCTGTAGAAGGGGGCGGAGCCAAGACATTTCCGGGAAGTACTCCGCTCACTCCTCCTGTATAGTGTTACTTTGTTGCTTTTCATGTAACATTTGCTGTCACTGCCATGTAAATCTTTCTTATAATAATAATCTGATGTGTAGAAGTTGTAATTTGTATGAAAACTGGGACCACTCCGTGTTTATTGGGAATATTATATGACCGGTCTGCTCAAAAGTGACTCGGGGGTGGAGTCCAGGGAGGCGAGTCGCAGCGTTTTAGGCAACGCAGCGTACCGCAATGCACAGTGGTGTCACCTGGCGTCGGGGGTGCTGCAACGCATTCTCATTGAAGTCACATTCTGAGACATTTAAAGTGAAAGGCACCGCAATGCATAGTGTGTGTTAGCACAGCGCGCCGCAATGCATAGTGTGTTAGCACAGCGCACTACAATGCATAATGTGTGTTAGCACAGTGCGCCGCAATGCATAGTGTGTGTTAGCACAGCGCACCGCAATGCATAATGTGTGTTAGCACAGCGCACTACAATGCATAATGTGTGTTAGCACAGTGCGCCGCAATGCATAGTGTGTGTTAGCACAGTGCACTACAATGCATAGTGTGTGTTAGCACAGCGCACTACAATGCATAGTGTGTGTTAGCACAGCGCACCGCAATGCATAGTGTGTGTTAGCACAGCCCCCGTGATGTTTTTGGTCTCTCTACAGAAAGTCCCGACCAGGACCAACAAAGTGTAGATGTAGCCGGTGACCCGCTACAAGCTGTCCATTAAAAAAAACCACAGAGGCCATCGATCTCGATGCCTCAGCAGTGACGAGCAAGTGAGGGACAGGGAGACTCCTCCCTTCCTCCACACTAGCTTAGGGACCGGGTTGGGGGTGGGGCTTCGGCCAGCAGGGGCGGGACATGCTGGGGAACGCCTCACCCGGAACCAGAGGTACCGCACGTCACTGATCTGAAGTAGCTGCCCAGGGCGACCAATCCGCTTCTCTCATTCATTTTCAAACCTTAACTGAACAGACTGAAGAGAGAAGCGGATTGGTTGCCCTGGGCAGCTACTTCAGATTCTGTATTTTCCAGTTTTGATTAAATTCCCCCCACTTGTGTCTGTCCTGTTTGGGGTGACAGGAAATTAGTGAAAGTCCCCCCAATAGGGGCATAGACGGCAATAGGGGCCTGACAGGGGCTCTAACCCCTCCCCTGCTCCATCCAACATAGTTTTGGCCGGAGTTGGGTTATTCAACTCCGGCCAAAACACTGGCTGCCGGCTTTGATGGCAATTCAAATTGTGATTGGCCGATGGGCACAAATACGATGCCGATACCGAGGAGACTTCCTGCCCACCTCAGCGATTCCCAACTGCGTATTCCCTCCCCGATCAGACCGCCCCGAACGCGGCGTTTTTACTTCTTTCTTCTCTAGAACACTAACTGCTATTTTTTACTATTTTTGATATGTAAACTTTACTGTAGATCAAATTGTAATTTATTTTTGGAGATTGTATCACTACTTCTTTTTTTTTCCATCCCCAAATGTGGTTTTTAGCGAAAGGGGGGAGGGGCTTAATTCTAGCGCTAAAGTTTATCATTGGTCACCTGAGCAAGACTTTGGTTTGTATGGAAACGCATTCCGATTGTGAATTCTGTTTTATGATGCTTTCTTTCCTAAATATACAAAAGTCAAATCTCCGCCTGGCTCCCGTGTCTCTGTCTCCTTGTCTGTCTCTCTGTCTGGCCTGCGCTCTCTCTGTCTCTGTCTGGCCTGCGCTCTCTCTCTCTCTCTCTGTCTGGCCTGCGTTCGCTCTCTCTCTCTCTCTCTCTCTGTCTGGCCTGCGTTCGCTCGCTCTCTCTCTCTGTCTGGCCTGCGTTCGCTCGCTCTCTCTGTCGGCGCCGGTTTCAGCGATTGTGTAACAAAGTTTCGGTGAGTCGGGTTCAGTGAGGAATCGTCTCTTTAATAATTGGCACATCGTTACATCGTCCTCGTCATTCATTATATGTAAACGTTTTCTGTGCAGGAGGAAATAAACCTTCCGCCATAGAAAAATATCGATCACATCACAAGTTGTAACACTGAGCGGAGAGACGCAGGAAGTCGCGTTCCATCGAAGGTTTGTCCTAAAACATTCAACTCGGTTTAAAATAAACATTTTGATATAAAGTGTTTCTCCGGATAAAAATAGTTTCCTCTAATATAAATACAATTCTGATACGTTCCGGTTATAATAAATCACGTGTGGATCCTTCCGCTTCCTGCTCACCAATCCTGACGCCGCTATGTGGTCGCCAAGCAGATCTATAATCCCGATCAGCACCTGGAAGCTTCCCCAATCCATTATAATTTTACACGTCGGACCCTTCTTCCGACGCACGGTAATTCTGAAGGCGCTTCCGGGGAATTACGGCACGTTCGCTGATGGTCACCGCCCACAGGAGGAGGCATAGAACTAGTCATGTGACCACCATTAGAACCATCTAAAAAGGTTTCTGTAGCATTTAAAAAATAATAATTTTCACTTAAAAAGGTATTAAAGTAATTCTTGAGGAGTTTTGGTGCACGTTGCCATTCCAGCTACCACCCCCCCATCAAGTTTAGAATGTAGTATGGATGGATTATAACGTCTTCTTTTTTATTGGGGAGGTTCACTGTCTTGGCCCTGGTGACCACTGCAACAGAAATCCAATGTTCTCTTTTTATTTATTTTTTTAGTTGTCACCAGAACAGAAATAGAATGTAAATCATCCAGTGGTGCCATCTTCTCCAGTGACAGCTGTCTAAGAGATGATGTATACTCACTTCTGTGTTCCTCTCACTTCCTGCTGTGTCTTTAGAACAGGAAGCGAGGGGTAATCTCCCCATTGGGGTACAGACTGCAATTGTTAAAGTGACACTAAACTCAGGAGTTAAATCTTAAAAATGCATTCAGGTACCTTTTTTATCTATGAACAACAATGTATCTTATTTGTGGATTCTCCAATCATCTCTGACAGTGTCCTTCCTTCTGGAGGGGGGCTACGTCTGTTCCACATGGTCCGTGTGTGTGTGTGTGTGTGTGTGTGTGTGTGTGTGTGTGTGTGTGTTGTAAAGTAGTCACCGCTCCAAGCTCAATCCCAGGATGGACTACAATCTCAATACAAATTAGAAAACTAAATATGAGATTGTAGTCCATCCCGGGTTGGGTGGAGCTTGGAGCGGTGACTACTCTACAACACACACAGGGACCATGGGGAACAGACGTAGCCCCCCTCCAGAAGGAAGGACAGTGTCAGAGATGATTGGAGGATCTACAGCCGAGTGACACAGAAATAAGATACATTGTTGTTCAGAGTTCAGGGACTGGAATGTATTTTTAAGGTTTAACTCCGGAGTTTAGTGTCACTTTAAACATGACGCAAGTTTTAACTGCACCATACCGGATCCAAAGCTTCCTTTTTATTTTTTGTTGCATGGTTTCTGCTTTAGATTTTGTATTGTTGAATTACCCCAACAACTCTCCAAGTGTCACCCAATCTCACCGTATTAATAGAACAGTGCGGTGTTGGCAGAGGGCCGGGGAGGACGCAGGTGACGTTGGATTGCCTAGTAATGTTCTGTCACCTCCCCGGAGGCCGTGATGTGTCCCAGGAGACGGCAAACCTCGATCCTTCCAACCTCATATCTTCTAAGACAAATACTACTGTGTACCAGACATAGCCGACATTCCTCCGCTAATTCCTCCTCTGCTGTAGGCAAGGGTAAGGTTCAATGCCTGTGACATGAGGTATACACGTTCTGTGGTAACATTGAGCTAAGCTGAATCATTATAAAAACTCCAACATGTTAAAATCAATGTTACGTTTTCAATCTGTAGCTTTCATTAAAATAATCTCTGGTGCTCCTCCCATCATGGGCCTTCTTCAGGTACTTCCTGTTATAGTGTGACAACGCTCTGTTCCTGTCTCCTAATTCTTTTGCTGCGTTGTCACCTTGTCATATGTGCCTCTAACCTCTGGTTCACACCTAGGCGTATTGCATATGCGCGTCTGTCCCACGTTTTTACCGCGATTCGTGTTTCCGAAGGCTACTTGGCTGTATCCCAATGGAAACGCGCAACAAAACGGCCCAAAGTAGTACATGTACCTTTTCAGGCGTGGGCCGTTTTGTAGCGCGTTAGGGACGGGCGGAAATACGCCAAGGTGGGAACGAGACCATTGAATACAATGGGATTTATATTTTTGAGCGTTTTGTAGAGCGTTCGTCGAGTGTAGAACGCGCTACAAAACGTACAGGTGTGAACGAGGGCTGAAGGAGACTACGGCCGGCTGTGCTGATACATTGTAAAGACACGGGGCGCTGCTGTCACCATCAGGAAGCAGAACTCCAATCTGGATCTTTTTTTTTTTTCTGATCTATTTTTATTGTTTTGGATCTTTTTTTTTTTTTAAGCTGGACGGGGCTCCTGACCCCACTTCTATGTTCTCCAGGCCCCTTTCTGTAATATGGCTTTATGGGAACTTCTGCCCGACACTGAGACACAGCAGCTGCCTTCATGCCCCCTGTAGTTCTAGGTACTAGAAGGGAGACCTAATGATGCCGCTGCCGCCACTGTATCCCAATGGAAACGCGCAACAAAAACGGCCCAAAGTAGTACCTGTACCTTTCCAGGCGTGGGCCGTTTTGTAGCGCGTTAGGGACGGGCTGAAATACGCCCAGGTGGGAACCAGACCCATTGAATACAATGGGATTTAGATGTTTGAGCGTTTTGTAGAGCGTTCGTCGAGCGTAGAACTCGCTACAAAACGTTCAGGTGTGAACGAGGCCTGAATCATTTCTGAGCAAGCTGTTACTCTAGGACAGGAAGTGTCTGGATGTAAAGTTTACTCGGTATGGTTGGGACGATGTTGCGCTCTCTCTCTCTGGAGATGGACTACAGGCGGCCGTCCCAACACTCACGGCGCTGTAGTCACTGCAATAAAACTGACATTCAGGCGCCACTACGGCACATGTAGGTTTGCCACCTTTTCTTCCATCGAAACCCGAACACTCTAGCGACACACATAAATTTTCTCGGAAGAATGAGTTGTGCCTTTTTCATATGTAAATAGCGCCACCCCTTCATATTTAAATATCACAGTTGAGA
>NW_017307501.1:509151-516174 GCF_000935625.1 Nanorana parkeri
GGGGGGGGGGGAGCCAGTAGTCCCTATCTTAATTTTGGTTTCTCCTGTGTGCCTGACATCTTGTGTCCGGGTTTCTGCTGCCATGACACAGCATTCAAAACCCGAACTGTCCGGGTGAATCCTGGACAGGTGGCAACCCTAGGCACATGCATCCACAGGAGGTTCATAGGAAGAGTCTACAGGATGTGCAGATTCCAGGGAGAGGAAATCTAACTCTAATAATGGGATCCTCCCGCAGAGCCCTAAAACCGACGTGACCTTCCCTGAATGAATGCTGTCATGTGATCAGGAAGTGTTCGGAGAAGATCACCAAATGACCTCCTGCAGTCACCTTTTTATATTCCGCTCTGCGGGCTGGAAGTGGAGAGCGAAGGAGGAGGAGGCGGCGGCGGCGGCGGCGGCGGCGATGGGTTTAGTAAATGTTGCAGGAGGGTACGAGCGCCATATTGCAGTGTGTGCTGTTTGTCCTCCCAGATCTGAGCAATATCCGAGGGCAGGGATGGCCAAACTCCGGCCCTCCAGCTGCAGTGAAACTACAAATCCCATGATGCATCTCTCTCTCTGGGAGTCGTGGCTGTGAGAATCTTGCAAAGCCTCATGGGATTCGTAGTTCCACCACAGCCGGAGGGCTGCAGTTTGGACATCCCTGTCTTAGGGCCTTCCCAGGGAGCCCACTGCGGCAGTAAAAGTGCCCAGGAATCCTGTCTGCCTGGCTAGACATCTCCAGGAAGACAGTGAAATGCATGGTTACTATATCGGCCATTAGTGAGTGTCACACAACAATACAATGACATCCAAATAATGAAAGGTTCGGGGCAAGGGACAGTCAAGCTGGGGAGATAAGTGCTAGAGCAGTGGTGGCGAACCTTGGCACTCCAGCTGTTTTGGAACTACAAGTCCCATGAGGCATTGCAAGGCTCTGACAGCCACATACATAACTCCCAGAGGCAGATGCATGTTGGGATATGTAGTTTTGGCACAGCTGGAGTGCCAAGGTTCGCCACCACTGTGCTAGATGATGCTGGAAATGAGGCGGAGCTCTCGCTGACTTGCTTCAGCTTCTAATGCACTTTGTGAGGAGCTCCCAGTGTGCAGTGACGTCAGAGGAAGACATTTCAGTCCGGGACAGGAGTCGGTACAACTGTAGAAGACTTAAAGCAAGGCTGAAGTTCAGCTTAAGACGCACAGAAACCGTTTAGCTCCGGGAATTGGAGTGATTAGTGCAATCAAACTGCATTGTAACAGCAGAAAAGGGGGAGATAGTTTTTTCCTTTAAAAAAAATAGACAACTTTTTGCATTCTGTGGCTCTCCAGCTACTGTTGAGCCACAAGTCTCAGCATGCCCTGCCAGCCAGAACCGAATAGCCGGGGGACACGGCCGAGGCAGCTGCTATTCCAGATGGATACGGGATACAGAGATATCGCAGTGTCTAGAGAGAGGTTTCCCACCTATGACCAAGAAAACATTCTCCTTTCCTGTCACAGTCCGGTCACCCGAGTCCACTTGGCAATAATCTGCTTCCGTCTCCTCCCCAGAGTAGGAGAAACATTCGTTCTCATAGGTGGTGAGGAGATGCTCCTCCGTGTGCTCAGCGGAAGACGAACAGGAGCAGAATAGAGGGCCGGCCGGGCCCTCCTTCAGAGTCTTCATCTCTATGAGATCTGAGGTAGGAATGGTGGCCACTTTGTTGGCTCCCCAAGAAGGAAATGAATGAAGTTTGTTGGGCTGCTCGCTCTCCAGGAGGGTCTCGTCCAGCCCACAGTCGGAGCTCCCTGTCCCTGGCCGGGAACGCCACCCCAGCGGGATGACGCAGTGGTACATCTTGGCGCAGCCATTGTGTTCCTTTCCACGGGATATTCTCTTCCAGGAGCGGGAGGTGAAGTCGTATTTCCACAGGTTGCTGGTGGGGCTGCAAAATGGTAGTCCCCCACCGATGACCCACAGGGAGCCCTGGTGGATGGCCGATGCATGGCCCACCAGTTTAGGGGGGCCGGAGCTGGGCAGATAAAACATAAAAATTAATAATTCTAACAGAAAATTTCAGACATACACATACATTTGTGGACTACAGAACACATACAAAGCGCATCGGCATCACGCGATATCCTAAATAATTAGAATATCGTGCAAAAGTTTGTTATTTCACTAATGCAACTTAAAAGGTGAAACTAATATATGAAGCCGGCCAGCTAAATTAGGACCCCACCTGGAGCTCCTCCCACTGGACCAGCGCTGACTCGCCGCTGCTCTCCCGCACCGATGGTAAGTAAAAAAAAACATAGCGCAAACATCGGGGCATTTTGACGAGTACTTGTCAAAATGCCCTGTTTTTCGCGCCCTCACCCTGCAGCTCCCGCCTTACTTGCCTTGGCCTGTCAAGCACAGTAATTGAACCAGGTTTTGGTGCTTTTGGCAGTGTCAGCATTCCCATAGAGCTCGTCTGCGGAAGGAAGCATGAAGTGCTCCAAAATCTCCTGGTAGACGGCTGCGTTGACCCTGGACTTCATGAAGCACAGTGGACCAACACCAGCAGATGACATGGCTCCCCAAATCAACACAGACTGTGGAAACTTCACACTGGACTCCAAGCATCTTGCAGTGTGTGCCTCTCCATTCTTCTTCCATACTCTGGGTCCTTGGTTTCCAAATGAGATGCAAAATTTGCTCTCATCCCCTCTGGGGAGGCTTCCACAAGATTTTGGAGGGAGTCTGTGGGAATTGGTCCCATTTGTGAGGTCAGGTACTGATATTGGGTGAGAAGACCGGGCTCACAATTACCATTACAATTCATCCCAAAGGTGCCCAGTAGGGTTGAGGTCGGGGCTTTGAGGACACTGGAGTTCCTCCACCAAACTGGTCACACCGTGTCTTTATGGAGCTGGCTTTGTACACAGGGGGACAGTCATGGTGGAACAGAAAAGGATCTTCACCAAATTGTTATCACAAGCCTGGAAGAGCCCAATTGTCTACAATGTCTTTCTATTTAGTATTAAAAGAACCTTCACTGGAGACACCTGAACTCCTTCATTTGGAGGGGGGTCCACAAACATTTGGGCATAAAAAGGTTCCATTTTGACTTCAATCCTCAAATCTGTGGGCCAACTGTAACCAGCACTACACGGATCCTTCCTGATTCAAGATATCATGAAAGGAAACGCTTTACTTCACGGCACATACAGCTAAACCCCTCAGACTTTCCTCCATACATGGATCATATCATATTTGTACTTTGGATAACTTGGTTGTAAACGCACATCATTAGTAAGACTTCGATCCTTTTTCACCCCACAGACCTATCCCCTCCACCTCCTCATGCAGGAATAGAGCATGGAAAGCTCTCACTGCACATGAAGATAAGCTTCGGACCTGCTTAGCTATGTAATGTTGAAGGTGTACAGATAGGACACGTACCTGGTTTTGATGTTGGACCAGTTGTGTCGGCGGAAGTCGAATCTCCAAAAGTCGTTCTGCTCGGCCATGTTCTTCAGACCCCCAAACAAGTACATTGCGGAGTTGTGTGTGGCACTGGAGTGGCCATGGCGAGGTCCTGGACCGAGGCCCCGTGTGCGGGGACTGAGCGCTGACCATTTCTGGGTGTCTGGAGGAGAGGACAGCACAGGTTATAGGAAGTCTCGTCTCGGTACAATGGCAGCTTTATACCGGCGTTCACCGCGGCTCACTGCAAAACCCCACTGATCCCCAACCTGGGAGAGAACCTCTCATCAAATCATATAACATGGACATGGAGCCGGAGGGCTAGGCTGGCTAAAGATCATCAAATCATATAACATGGACATGGAGCCGGAGGGCTAGGCTGGCTAAAGATCATCAAATCATATAACATGGACATGGAGCCGGAGGGCTAGGCTGGCTAAAGATCATCAAATCATAGACTGGGATTCAAAGAAGAAGTCTCACTAGAAATCTTTCCTTCTCCTCCTGTCCCCCAAGGGACAAAGTGCATGTAGCACTTGGTCCCGTTTTGATAGGTGCGGCATGTGATAAGCTAACATGATCAACAGCGCACCCCCCCACCGCACCCTGAGCCTGATGAAGGGGACCCCTTGTGGCCCCGTAAGCGCTTGCATTGGATGGCAATGTGCCAATAAAATGGATCATCGATTTACTATTAAGGCCGTGACACACTGCACGCGAAGCCGTGCAGAGCGAAGCAAAGCTCTCCGGCACAGAGCTTCGCGTGCAGTGTGTGAGCTGAGGTGCAGTCAGATGATTGACAGCACCTTCAGCCAATCGGCTCGTCCGTAACAACCTGCCAGGTGTCGCATCGCGACGCGCTGGTTTATACGCACGAGCCGATTGGCTGAAGTTGAAATTGTTCATCTCGGCACGCTCAGCTCCGTGAGCTCTCGCAAGCTGAGGTGCCGAGCAGAAAATTACATGACACACTGCTCGCAAATGCAGCGCGCCCCCGCTCCGCGCTGCTTGGCGTGCAGTGTGTCACGGCCTTTACGGTGTGCTGGTGACATTATTTTCTTCTTCTGTGATATACACGGTGCCTTCCGTGGTCACTACTTCCGGTAAGGAGTGCAGCAAGACATCTGGTTCCCCCGCACCCCCTGCCGCTATTTGACCACATTGCTCAGAAGGAGAAAAATCTCCAATGAGGTCTGATTGACATCATTCATCTCTGGCAGCAGGTGTACACTGGAGAGGAGCGTTATCATCCATCATCCAGCACGGCAGGGGGAGGGGATCACAGCACAGGCACTCACAATAGTAAATGATCAGTCAGTGCTGATGGGGTGGTGTGAACATCCACTGCACTGGCAGACAGGGCACACAGCCCCATTAGAGCTGACTATCTATGGACACATGTGGACAAGTGTCCTCTTGCTGCCATAACTTTCTCCCGTCAGGTGACGGTGCGCAGTCAGTGCAGGTTGCCCGTGTTCTCAGATGATGCCATTGGATGATATGCAGCCTTCTGGGAATACAAAGAGAGGGTGGTGTTCCCTGTGTGTCCTCTTTGGGCAGTTGTGGGGTGCAGCGAGATGAACAGGTCCTGTTGGGGGGGGAAGGGATTACTGTTAGATACTTCTGTTTCTCACACAGCACCCCCCAGTGCTGGCTGATCCTTTACTATTGTGATTGCAGGCTGCCCTCATAGGGGTAATCCAGTGCTGGCAAGGCCTACCCCGGGGCAGACGGCGTGTACTTTGCCCCGCACTAAATAATCGAATTCTCAATTTTCTGTTATGTTTTGCAAAGTAAAGTAAGGAATAAAAACAAATTGGGCTTCAGCCTGGGGCGGAGCTGACAGCTGACACAGATATAAATAAGTATTTTCATTGCCCAATGTGGCCACACATCAGAATGGGACCAAGTGCTTCATGCGATCGGGCCCCTGGGGGGTTAAACAAGGATTCTGAAGTGTTTGCCATCCTAGAAATCTACTATAATCTGCCCCCCTCGTGTTCCTCCAGCATTCTGACCACACACCAAGCAAGAAAGCAAATCCGTGCTGGCATGCTCGGTGTGCGTCTCCCAGCACCTAATGGGAGCTACAAGATGCTGTGCTGATGGGCGGAGGGTCTGTAGCCCCATAGACAGAATGGCCATCATGCCCCTGCCCGAGCCTGATCATACGGCTTCATGGTGGATCCCAGCGGAACGTATATTGCTGCGCCCCACGCTCGCCATAAGTCGCCCCGCTGGTGATTTTCACAATGGAATCTCTCCAATATAAAGGACGCCTCGGCTCTGACCGCTAGTGACGGGCGACAGACAATGACCCCAAATTCTACATCCGGCGCACAATGTACATTCCAAAATGATGATGGTTACCAAAATCAAACTTCCAGAATTCCTCCACCGTGCCCTCGATATCGAAATATCCCCCGTAGACGAACATGGCGGACCCGTACACCGCGGCACTATGCCCCTTCCTATTGGACGGCCGGCTCTCCTGAAACACACGGACGCCACTTTGATTACACACCAAAAAAAAGCTGCTTGATCCTTGACGCCGACGCCGCAGGGGGCGGAGCAATTCCCTAAATGGAAGAAGAATTACCTGAGTGCTCGGAGGCTGGAAATCATCCCACTTCCTGCTGTCTGCAAGATAAAACAGCATAGTCATCATCCCCATCCTCCATCATCATCATTATCCTCCATCATCACCATCCTCCATCATCATCCTCCTCCATCATCCCCATCCTCCATCATCCCCATCCTCCATCATCATCATTATCCTCCATCATCATCATCACCATCCATCATCATCACCATCCATCATCATCATCCCCACCATCCATCATCATCCTCCATCATCACCATCCATCATCATCCCCATCCTCCATCATCATCCCCATCCTCCATCATCATCATTATCCTCCATCATCATCATCACCATCCATCATCATCACCATCCATCATCATCCCCATCATCACCATCCATCATCATCCCCATCATCATCATCACCATCCATCATCATCCCCATCCTCCATCATCATCCCCATCCTCCATCATCATCATTATCCTCCATCATCACCATCCTCCATCATCATCCTCCTCCATCATCACCATCCTCCATCATCATCATCATCCATCATTATCCATCATCATCCCCATCCTCCACCATCATCATCACCATCCATCATCATCCCCATCCTCCATCATCATCCCCATCCTCCATCATCATCCCCATCCTCCATCATCATCATTATCCTCCATCACCACCATCCTCCATCATCATCATCACCATCCATCATCATCCTCCATCATCACCATCCATCATCATCACCATCCATCATCATCCCCATTCTCCATCATCATCCCCATCCTCCATCATCATCCCCATCCTCCATCATCATCCCCATCCTCCATCATCACCATCCATCATCATCCCCATCCTCCATCATCATCCTCCATCATCATCCTCCATCATCATCATCATCATCACCATCCATCATCATCCCCATCCTCCATCATCATCCCCATCCTCCATCATCATCATCCCCATCCTCCATCATCATCCCCATCCTCCATCATCATCATCATC
>NW_017307501.1:516760-517254 GCF_000935625.1 Nanorana parkeri
CATCATCATCATCCCCATCCTCCATCATCATCATCCCCATCCTCCATCATCATCATCCCCATCCTCGATCATCATCCCCATCCTCCATCATCACCATCCTCCATCATCATCCTCCTCCATCATCATCATCACCATCCATCATCATCATCCCCACCATCCATCATCATCACCATATCATCCCCATCATCATCCCCATCCTCCATCATCATCATCCCCATCCTCCATCATCATCCCCATCCTCGATCATCATCCCCATCCTCGATCATCACCATCCTCCATCATCACCATCACCATCCATCATCATCATCCTCCATCATCACCATCCCCATCATCATCATCATCCTCCATCATCATAATCATGGAGCTGAGCAGACAGGAAGTCACAGCAACAATGTATCAAATCATCAAATCCATGTCCCAGAGAAAGATACCAATACTGCATTCTCATTGGAAGAAATATATCATATCTGACCTCCGTCCTCCCCTTCAGTCTT
>NW_017307501.1:519220-520946 GCF_000935625.1 Nanorana parkeri
TATCTGACCTCCATCCTTCCCTTCAGTCTTCTATCTGACCTCCGTCCTTCCCTTCAGTCTTCTATCTGACCTCCGTCCTCCCCTCCAGTCTTCTATCTGACCTCCGTCCTCCCCTTCAGTCTTCTATCTGACCTCCGTCCTTCCCTTCAGTCTTCTATCTGACCTCCGTCCTTCCCTTCAGTCTTCTATCTGACCTCCGTCCTTCCCTTCAGTCTTCTATCTGACCTCCGTCCTCCCCTCCAGTCTTCTATCTGACCTCCGTCCTCCATTCCAGTGGCCCCGCCCCTTTCATTTATTGGATTTCAGTCCAGTCAATCATGGAGGCCCAGCATCACATGCGGGTGGTCTTGATTCAAATACAGCCTGCCCAGGAACGCCCACTCCTCCTGACCAGCCTACTGCCAGCATCAGGGCCGAGGGCTCTTGAGAGGAGTACTGAGGTGCTCCTCCCTCTAACCATGATCTGCCTGCATTGCATAGAGAAGCAGAGAGAGCCAGTGATGACATCACAGGATCTAAAACAAGGAGTGTAATGAAAACGTATCATCAATGTCATGCTGATGAGGGGGGAGGGGGACTAGGGAAGGCGAGAGATTTAACTGCTCATACACAGGAGGATCAGATAATCAGGAATTGATAATGATACCTATAGGTGACTCCTCCCCCAATGTCAGAGGTAAAGAATACCCAAATCTAATGGGACTCACCAACACTGTACTTCCAGAGGGGGGTGTTCTCTTTGTTTGCCCCGAAATCCACCATTCCACCGAACACACACAGGACATCCTACGGGGAGAATGACGATCATTGACTCATTCACAAATACATACAATAAACATATGGGGAGCACACGTATGAAGCAGTGAATCTTACATTCATCCGACAATCACTGCAGGCGAATCTTCCAGGTGCCTGTGTTTTAAATGACGGTGACTGATTCACCACCAGTGAATTTTTGATGAAAGTCGCATTCACTGCTTTATAAATATAGTTGATGGAAACACAATAACTAGATTCACTGAAACTCCAATGGTGTGGTGCATGGTTTAGGCAACCTTGGCATTCCAGCTATGGTGGAAACTACAAATCCCACTACGTCTATGCGAGTCATGCATGCCTCGTGGGATTTGTAGTTTCACCAATGCTGTAGTGTCAGGGTTGGCTATACCTTGTGTGGTGGACAGATAGTAAATGCACAAGGGATTGTTTATATCTGTGAGGGGTTAAAGGTGAATGTGAGAGGAGACGGGGGACGCTGGAATGTGCAGATGTCTGGGTGACCCTCTAACATGTTTGAGGCAGCGCGGGATGGAACGGTTCCTGGATACGGGTCAGATATCCGAAGAGCCGGAGCATCACTTCAGGACTCCATCTGCCTGACCACCTTCTTCCATCGCTCTGTGGTCCAGTTCTGATGCTCGCGTGCTCATTGTAGGAGCTTTTGGTGGTGGACACGGGTCAGCATGGTCACCATGACCGGTCTGCGGGTACACAGCCCCATACACAACAACCCGCGATGCTCTGTGTGTTCAGACTCCTTTCTATCAGAACCAACATTCACTTTACCAGCCATTTGATCTCTTCTATTGGATCGGATTACACGGGCCAGACTTCTCTCCCCGGTCCATCAATGAGCCTTGGCCCCCCATTACCCTGTCACTGGTTCACCGGTTTTCCTTCCCTGGACCACATTTGGTCGGTCCTGACCACTGCAGACCGGGAACAT
>NW_017307502.1:0-44154 GCF_000935625.1 Nanorana parkeri
AATGATGGCCTTAAAGTGTATTGATACCCAGAAACAAAAAAGTAGTATAAGGAAGCTCAGCAGTCCTTAGATGAGGTGGCGACATTAGTTTTCAGGCTTTTCTTCCTTTATTTGTGCCAGCATTTTATGCTAGGGTGAAAACAGTCATTCGCTGTAACATATAAGGAAAATAGAAACAGGACAGGACTACAGATATCTGCTTCTCTCCTATTTCTTATACTATAGAGGGGTAGGGTTCTGTTGTCATTACAATTAACTGCAACAATGTAATAGATAAGAATGCAAGTCAAAAAATACATGAATATATATATTTTTTTTTTTACATTTCTAACAGATATAACACCTTTCAATAGGATAGTTTACAGACCATAAGGGAAGAAATAAGAAGAGTCCATTGTCAGGGTTTACATGCAATATGGCAGGAGCCTGCAGGCAATAGGTATAGAAACCTGCAATTGTCTTCATTTACAGGAACCTCGTCCTAGTCACTTTTTTTAGATCTGTTGCAGGGACAAGTGAAAACGACATTAGATGCAATGGCTCAAAAGATGGTTATTTCAAAGGGTTCTGGAGGAGTTTAAAATCAGCTAGAGATCGATCCATCCCAAGACAGAGGAGTTGAGCTCTATAAAACACTCTGTGATTGGAAACTGTTGTAACATTTATCTACAGAAGAGATTATTACATATCAAAAGGAATTTTGTGGGAGAACTTCAGTTAAGACACAAATCATCAGTAAATTGACACAATATCAGGTTATGTCTCTTGGTATATCCTCCAGAAGTCTCTTTATTGGAGCTTAATACATCAACACGGTCCCCAGCTGCTATGCCCATTACAAGATTTGAATTTGGATGGGTCTTCTTTCTACTCAGGTTACACAGGCTGTTAATGCCCGAGACCATTTTAGTGTCTTCCTAAACATACAAAAGGAATCTCAATTTCCTAAGCAAGCATTCAGAATTCCAATAAGTGAAGATGTAATAAGGATTTTTAGCATTTCTTATAAAAAGTGCATCAAAAGCAGAACAGGCATGTATAGAAACAAAAAGGCAAATAAATAGATTGTATGTACACCCAAAAGTTTTTTTGTTTTGGATAGAGTACAGAATGGTTAAAGCCAAACCACAGGGAAAAGATAACTTACACACCGCACATTCAAAAATTTTACCTTTCAGCATACCGGCTCTTACACCTAAAGCTGGCCATACACTGTTCTGTTTTTTTTGTTGAGCGTTGATAGAGGAATTCCCACTGTTTCTTTTGTACTCTGATGGCGGCCGCTGGCTGTTAATTGGCTGCCGGCTCTGTTCGTTAGAAGATTTTCCTCAATCGGCTGATCGAGGGATGCCAGCTGGAAGGGTGCTGAAATTCACATAATGTATGCCAAGGCTAACTCTTGAATTCTGGGCACTGCAGGGAGCAAGGGATGTGACTCCAGCAGTCAAGTGCTCCAGTCACATCCCCGCCCCTCCTCACTATTACCAATTAAAAGAAGGCTTTCTGTGACTGGAGGAAGAGAGGCCAGAGAGGGGATGTGTCATCAACTCTCCTCCTCCAATCAGGTGTGGTTACAACCAGTAAATAGATACCCCACATGCCCAGGTTAAAAATTGTGTGCGTCCGTGAAACTGTGACAAAATTCAGTACCCCAAAAAGTCCATAGACAACTCTTTAAAAGCCCCTACAGGTCATCAGTTTAGAGATACATGCAAATATATGCCCTAGAATTATTGCTCTCACTCCGGCATGCGCGGCGATACCCAACATGTGTATCGCGATTGTCGTTTTCATACGTAGGTCCACCCGACGCGTGTTTATGTAAAAACGCACGTGCTGGTGGGGGACTTTTTAAAAAAAAATTCATTATGTTTACATTTATTTTATTTAATATTAATAATAAAAACTGTTATTTTCTTTTTTACTTTACTTTAATTGCTATCACATAGGGGGGCTTACAATTCCCCATGTGATAGCATATTGGCAGTGACAGGTACTCTTTAAGGTGATTTGGGGGGTCCAAAAGACCCCTAGTGTCACCTTTACACTCTAAATAAGCTATTGAAGTGCAGATCACACTTCAATAGCTTGTTGCTGGGCTTCAGGAGCCCAGCACTGACAGCTATGGGACCAGAAGTGATGTAATCTGCATCGCTCCTTGTCCCATAGTACCATAGGTGATCGGTGAACGGACATTCGCTGCTCTCCTGACCAGCTTCACCCCGACACCCGAGATGCCAGTTCCGGGCCCGTAGGAGGGGCAGCGGAGCCCAGGAAACACAGCGGGGGTGTCAGGCGGGGTGGGGGGTGGTGTGGGGGGGGCTTCACCGGCCCGTAGAAGCGATCTGGCGGCTGCTGAGCCGTCAGAATCGCTTCTATTGTAAAGCCAGCCGTCAAATGTAAACAGAGTCTGCCTCCGAGCCCGATGCCAGTGACATACACTGTACTCCACCGGCCATGAAGGGGTTAATATCAATTTAAGATACCACAGAGAATACGGCAGTGTAAAACTAGCCAGCAGCAGGACAGCTTTAGCCATGAAAAGTAAGCCTATGCAAAGCCTCTCCAAGTCCAAAGAACTTTCATAAATCTCCTAACAGCACCTACATTCTGCTAAAATAACAGCAATAAATATGAAGGTGAATAGAGCCAGTCATTTTTGCAAGTCCAAGAAGCATGTTGTAGTTAAATGTACAATGCCCTAAACTGTGCTGGGAGGAGAAAGAGAAGCATGTTAATAGTGTGAAACCTCAAGCCTACTTGACTGCTGAGAAGCATAGGGCTAAAATAACGCTGCAAAGCATGTAGCCTTGCCCCAGAGATGACAAGGACACAAAATTGAGTTGGAAAGGGCAAGGCCACAGGTTTATTGAATTACCAACATCATAAAACATATAAACATCACCAGTGTCAGTCACTTCTGTACTGTGAGCACCTGCAATAAAAGGGACCTTCCGTTACCATTAGTGCTGGACAGGCATTAGACTAACTCAAACATCAACTAGAGGGCGTAGCCTATTAAAGGTAACATCTCTCGCTTTCAAGGTCAAACAGCCAATACATCTGTGACAAAAAATTCCTTGCATCGGGCAGATGAGTGGGGAAATTCACCTGGAGCTAACATTTTTCCTAAATGATGGTGCAAGCCTCAGCTAAGCCTTACAGAAAAGTTTGCTCCGCCTTAGCCCCTTCTGCAAAAGTGGGCAATCCCAACGGAGCTAGTTCACATTTCTTGAGCATGGATACTCCCACTTAGCCAACCATTGCTTCCAGCAGTCAAGGCCCCCTTTCACTAGGAGAGGGTTGCAAGGGCCTTTATTCATGTCTCAAATGTAATGTAAAAAGCAAATTGCGGTTTAGATTTAAAGGCCCACTCCAGGCAGGAAAGAAAAGCGACCCTGGCAGTGGTACCAAACCCACACTGAAAGGGTTAACTGCTTGTTAATCCAAGCGGTAGAAGAATAAGGTATAATACTTAACCCTCCATATGTGGCATCCACCCCCGAAAGCCTCATCTCTAAGGCGGTCGCAGACTAATAGACCTGCATTGTACGTAAGGACGCCAAAGACATACCCACAACTCAAAGCATCTGAGAGAAGAGTGCTGATGGTTGGAGGAAACAAAGAATAAGGTAAGTATTACAGCCTTTTCCTTTAACCCTTGCAGTCCGGAGGGGCCTTACTGCAAGGATATTATTTGTTTTTCCACAGAGTTTTAAAAACATCAACTAATACAACTATTTATTTATTTTAAGAATATGTTATGAAAAGTATAGTAAGTACCCCAAGCCGTGTTGATATTAGTCTCCTGAAATCCCCTGTATGGAAGAAGGAGCACTAGCAGCCAGTCAAGCTCCTCAACAATGAACATAAGCGGTATGAGAAGAGTAATGACTTTATTAGTAAGTTGCTGCTCCTTTGTTGACCAATCAACAAGCCAGGGGAGAGTCCGCGTCCTACTGTAGTGCTATAGTTGCAGTGGAGGTCCCAGACCTTGATTTGCACCTGATATGCACCTTTCAAAAGGTAAAACAGTTGTCATATAGAGTATGTATTTTAGCTGTTTATTTTTGCATGAAATGAAGACTGTCATTCTGTAATAAAATCAAAACCTGTGTAATCTTTAGTCTCTCCTATTACATTACATTACATTACATTCTATCACATTTGAATACTCAGTTGGTATTTCTGTAGCACATAACATAAGTTTGCTCTGATCGCTTAAAAAAAAAAAAAAAAAACACAAAGATGTACTTTTTTGTAAAGACATATTGAACTAACACCATTGTAATACGTTCAGCCAGAAAACAGACATTCCAAACCGATTTTTCTCTTTAAGTAGATCCATAAAAAGAAAGTTTTTCAAACAATGATAAAACTGGGCACTTTCTGTTTTATTAATTTAAACCGTTAATAAAAGAACAAACCAGCCTGGAGTAGCAAAATGCACTCTCTCCAATCTATTGTAGGAGAAGAATGGGCTTGGGTGCTCAATTAATTTTTGAAGATTCTGTCTGGCTTACGCGTTTCTGATATTTCAGTACAGATCCCAGATCAACAAAGGACATTGAATACAGAACAGTCATGGCTCCCTCTACGCATGGAGCAGGCGTTCTTGTTCATTGTACGTTCTAACTTTTGTATGCTACTGTAACGCATTAAACAAAAGATGTCTTTCGAAAATACGCAGCTGCTGCTTATTATTCTGATTTTTTTTTTCCTCACCTCCTGGATAGTTCGCAGTTTTCTCTTTTTGATTTTAAAGACAGCGTCTGTTGCTTGACACCAAAGCCCACCCATTAAATATGTGTTTTAATGTAGAACAATTCATCTTGAGAGTATAGGAGAGGCTTTCCTTGATCTGTTTTATCTTCATCTAACAAAGGAGATGGATAGAACACTTGAGACGTGGTGGAGCAGGTACTGATAATAGAACATTAAAAAGCTATTGTCATTTTGTCTTTAATCTCTGTCTCTTGATTACAAAACCTTACAGATACACACCTGGAGAAGGGCATCATGTAATTCTGAAAGGAAGCCCTATTCAGCCTGTGAAACAAAGCCAAAGCTAGGGTTAATGTACATACTTTGTCAAAGCCGTATATATTATCCACTTTACAATTTGCTCAGAGGGCACTGCATCTCTCTGCTCATCACTTCACTGGCTCCCACTCACTGAATAATACCAAAAAAATACCCCAATAACATGTAGCACCCCCCTGACCTCTAGACGCATGTGGGGGACTTTAGAGGCAGGGATGAGTCCTCAGCCGGTTGTGGGATGTATATGGGAGAGCGGGTAAAGGGCTACAAACACCTAAGACAGTACAGACGCCAGGCTCATCAACCATTTCCCAGCTTCACAGTGCAGAGAGCCTTTAAACTGATTGCAGTAATGCTGTGTACTGTAGAACCTTTGCTGGTTAGCAGACATGGCACAGAATTCTTAAAATGAGACACCAGAATTCCTGCAGGGTCCAAGCCTACTTCTTCTCTGGTACCTCCAACAGATGAAGTTCTTCCCGGTTCTCCATCCTAGGCACAGCACAGCTTCACCCTTCACTGGCAGTACAGTTGCAGCCCCTGACTGGGTCTTCATTCCGGACTACTTGCAGGCACAGTCAGACAGCACATAGAGCACATCACATCATGCACCCTTCCCCAGACAGGAGGCTCAGGATGGGGGGGGGGGACTCTCACAAGGTCAGCCCCAAATAATAACGTCCCCCATCATGTACCACTGGCCATGAACCTCCTAGTGACACATACTGTATATTCATAACATCACATTATTGGATGCTCTGCTCTGTGGCAAGGTCACTCCCAGCAGCCGGCAAGTACAAAAAAAAATAACAGAGAGCTTAGAAGAAATCAAATGAGCACAGACGGACTATCAAATTAGCTAGACAGAACTAAATTTTAGGAGCCACCCCACTTAGGGCAAGGTGGCTACAAACATACAAAGCCATCCACATCTCTTTCCCCAGTTACATCACCTCCTCTCAAAATATCGCTCAAACCATCCTCTTCACTCTTCCAATAACCTCCTGTTCTCTAGCCTCCATGTCACCTCCTCCCATGCTTGCTTCCAGGACTTCTTCAGAATCTCTCCCATCCTCTGGAACTCCCTACCCCAATCTACCTGCCTATCTCCTACAATGCCCGCCTTTAGGTGCTCCTTGCAAACTCACCTGTTCAGGGATACCTATCCTGCCTTCACCTAAAAACTGAACTTTTACTTTCTCCATCAGCCCATTCCTCACAATTAATGCTTCTTTTGTATCACTTGCCCTTCCCTTTATATTGTAAGCTTTCACGAGTAGGGCCTCCCTGACCCTCTTGTATTGAACCTCCACTGTCTCTCATTATTTTGCAAAGTGCTACACAAAATGCTGGTGCTATATAAATCCTGTATAATAATAATCATAGGCAGGGCTCCAAAATGCACAATAGTAACAACATCTAAAAAGAATGACGTTATTCGATTATTCAATACAGTTAGATAGTGTGGACAGCATTTCAGCATACAGAAAAAAAAAAACAAGTCAACAGCATGTATTAGTAAATTTGAATTCTCATCAATTCCCTTAATAATATATAAATACCTTGTGCCAATCATTAGGCACAAACCATCCATCTGGGAACCACCCCTACTACCACCAAGCACTTTTTTCCAGACCACTCTCTATGCTTGAACAAGAAGGCTGAAATCCGGCCCAGCAGCCAAGGTCCTCTCTGTAACAATTTTTTGTTATTACCAGACTCAAACTTATCACTTCCCTTTCTTAACAGATGGTAGCGGGATGTTAATGTTTCCTTTTCCCCTTGAGGAGCACTCTAGACTCCATCAGCTGTCTCTTAGCCACTTCCGCTGCGTTAAACCCCCTTCCCATCCAGGCCATTTTTCAGTGTTCAGCGCTGCAGTACTTTGATTGACGTTTATTCCGTCATGCAATGCTGCACTGACATAAATTTTATACCATTTTTTGGGGACAGACAGAGCTTTCTTTTTGTGGTATTTAATCACCACTGGGAGTTTTATTTTTTACTTTATTAAGGGAAAAGTACCGAATTTAAAAAAAAAAACCGGTTTCCCCTATGTTAGATGATAAAACATTTATTATTACCCAATTTTTTGGTAAAATATAAAAGACGGGGTCACGTCGTAAAAAGACACCAAACATGTCAAGCCTTAAAATTGCACGCACGAAACCTCAAAAAACTACAATACCCAAAATTGGCCATAGGCGACGCTTTAAAAGCTTTTACCGCTCATCAGTTTAGTGTTATCAGTGATTGAGAGCACTAAAATGATTGCTCTCACTGCGACGTTCGCGGAGATATGTAACGTGTGTAGCGCAATTGTCATTTTCACAAGCTGGCGCCGTGAATGCGTATTTACGTTTATATGTGCGTAAATGTGGGGGTGGGGACTTAATAATTTGGGGAGGGGGGTGTTTTTTTACTTTTTTATGTGACTTTTATTTATTTTTTTACTCTTTTTATGTTTTTTTGCACTTATTGTCATTGCTATTATATGGGGGGATAACAATCCCCCTATATAAAAGCAAAGGCACACTGACAGGTCCTCTTTATGGATACATTAGGGATCTCTAAGACCCCTAATGTCACCTGGGGACCCCAAAAGAAGCTGATGAAGCACAGATCTGCTTCATCAGCTTCTTCTCTCTAGCTATAGCAGCCAGATGACTGACAGGTGAATGCAGAAGTGATGTTATACACATCACTTCTGCATTCGCAGCACGGAGGGAGGTCATCAAGGACGAAAATGCTGATCTTCCTCCTGACGCCCTCCCGAGCCGATCCCGGGCCACAGATGGGGCAGCGGATCTCGGGATTGAAGGTGAGGGGTCAGGAGGGGGGGTGACGGCGGATCTCGAGGGGGTACGATCGGTAGGCTATAGAGCCGCCGATCGTGTGTATGTGAAACAGCCGGTAACGGCTCTTTGCATTGAATTGGCTTTTTCTGCCCGTGCGCACGCGCAGAAAAAAAATGCCGTCTGGAGACGGCAACCCGCAAATGCGAGTCCGACATCCGTCCGTTTTTTTGCAACGGGCGGACGGCAACCGGTTGAGTCGTCTATCTGTGATAAGTATCTGGACACAAGATACTGGCCAGAGGGTACAAGGCCCCCTTGTGCTCCACCCATTCCTCCCTGACTCTTCAGATAGATGCTGGTATTGTGGCTCCTCCCGTGCAGATATGTTATATATTTTTTGGTCCTGCCCCTCACTGACATCCTTTTGGACTCAGGTCCAGTTCATTATTCCAAAATGTACATACTGTACCATCCTCTTAGACCCCTCCTTCTTTTTACTCCACCATAATCACTTCCTCTTAAAAGCTACAAGCGCTCAGTCCTCGTTCACTTGATAAAGGTGGCCCAGGCTTGTACCCCATCTCTTTGGAAGCAGTCTTCACCACCTACTATTTAAACTGAACTATGAGGTGAGTGATTTCCACTCATCCTCATAGTTTGAGCTGACGTGTGACGATGAAACTGTCACACGTCAGCTCAATAGATCGGGAAGTGAGCGAACACATACCATCGCTCGCTCACTTCTCGATGATGTCCCTGCAGAGAGCCGTGACTGTCACTCACGGCTCCCTGCAGGGATTGCCCCCTCCCCTGTCCGATCTTCCAGCGCTGACTGGAGTGGTAGCTGCTGGTATACTGAGCTTTGGGTCACGGGAGGATGCTAGTTTATGTCCTCCCATGGGGAACTATGGGGAAAAGCACTGACCCCATAGTTCTTCTTTAATCTGTGGTTCCACAAAATAAACCACATTAAGCATATGGAGAATCTCACCAGCTCGCTTGTGAGAAGGTGAGGGGAAATACAAACACTCTCAGTTGATTTTGTTTTTTGCAGTAATTGCTGCATACTGGCACGAAATCATGCTGCACATCTACAAGAAAACAGGCAGGGAGAAACATATGTGCCAACTTCCAACTCCATTCTATTTTGTTTTCTTACAAATGTCCCCCAACCTGTGTAAAGAAAGAAAAAAAATCAACTCTGGCTTCAATAGCTCGCCACACAGTACTCTAGTTTCACCACAACTTGTCTTCAATCTTTTGGGTTTACCCATGCTATATGTCATTTACTCCGGAAGACCAAGGACTGTACGTGCTGTGTAATGGCACAGAATGTGATGCTGGCGTCATCATGTAAGTGCCACTCTCTAGATCAATAAGGACTGCCCAGGGCTGATGTAAGAGGCAAAGAGGGACATTCTATAACTAACCTGGGATGTTGAGTAGAAAAAAAAAATAATGCAGAAAATACATGTTGTGGGGATACATGAGGGATGTCATTACTCTGGAGTTGGGCTTTAACTTGAAAATTATAGCTGGTGTTGGGTTCCCTTTCATTGTAACCACCCTGTGCTTCATAATTGTCTTACATGATGTTGGTGTAGTTCTGTAGGAGCTAACATGTAACAAAATAATTTACTATATTTAGGCAGCCGCTTTTCACTAAGTGCCTAGAATACAAGCATTACGATTTGGGTTTAAGGATTTTCACATTCTCATTGTAATAACTCGGCATTGTCCCATTTTGTTGATACACAATAGGTCTATATATCAGCTGGAAAAAAATGCTAATACACTGATCAAATCATATTGCCTTAATAGGTAAGTAATTCATCTACGCTGCAATTTCATTCATGTGGTGAGTGAATAAATGTTATTTTAATGAAGTTCTTGCAATTTGCATGATACATAATGAATCCCTAGGAAACGGGTATTTGAACTTCTATGATATTACCTGTTTTTTTTTTCCCTTTTTTATTCTTAGCCAGTAATGAAAAACATTCATTTGGCTTAGAAATAGCCCATTAACCCCACTGCGTGAATACATTATCTTCTCCGATTATTCTGAGTTTCACCAAGAAGTGACAGTTGTTTTAATAGCTGTTCTCCAATGCCGGCTGGTACGTAATCTTTTCCTGGACCTCAAGGTCTGTCTGAGATCAAAATATTAAAGGCAAAGGAATGGTTTAATAATTAATGAACTGGAATATTATTTCAAAAGGAAAAATGTTTTCAAGAAACTCTATAAGGACACAGTCTGGAAAAAGGATTGAAGATAATACGCCTAGCTCGGGCTTTCAATTTTCTAAAGTCTCTTCGTCCTCTCGTGCACTGTGCACCGTACACTGCTGATTAGTCACCAAACGCATCTATTCATGTCTTGTAACCTCTTCAGGCTTCGGAGACTTCTCTTGAAATGGGAATCCAACTTCTGTAGGTAGAATTTTGTCTTTGACAAGCAGGGTTGGATTTTTAGCCAAGCAACCTATGGGCAGTGAAGCTCTTGTGCTTTAGGCCCTATTCATCAGCTGTCCACCCCCTACATCACAGCCTTGTGACGAAGATAAATCCATAGAGATGATCTACTACAGTATTATATCATAATGTTAGCAATTGAAGCAGGAAAGTGAAAAGATAGGCAATAGGCCTTTCAGTGGTTCACGGAATAAATTTTAGCAAAACGGTTCAACAACGATCCAATGATTCAGCTAGTGTAACAAATAACCATGTAATCTTGACAGCCATTAAACTACATTTCTTAGCCAGTAAAAGGTGTCTACAGAAACATTATCCGAAATACAGTATATTGATTCATGGTTAGCTACATTAATGTGAAACAGGTTCACGGTAATTAGCCCCCTCCCCATCACCACATTTTCATCTTGCTTTCACTTCCCCCGCCATTCTTTGAGACCTCAGGGAGTAGGGTAAGCCTTCCTGTGTGAGCTATGAGTCACTCAAGTCATATCTTACATGGGGCTTTGGACACTCTCCATATGGCAGCACTTAGTGATTGGCCTACCACTTTCAATCACATGCCTGAAGTATTTTCTATACTACCAACAGCTACACAGAGAGGTGCAAGAGTGAAAGGAAGGTGAGCATGGAGTTGCTGAAGGAGAGGATGTTATTAAAATAAATTTGTTGTTCTGCCCTTTTCTTACCTTTCCAGCATTCTTTTGTCTCTCCAGTCTACTGCTGAATTCCCCCAAAGGTCCTATGCAATGTTAAATCAATAGTTATACAATGTTACCATATGCCTGCCAGCCCAATTATGACAGTTTTTGAAGGTGAGTGATTGGCTAAGTAGCACTGACTTATGGGAGGCAAGGGACGTGTCGTGTTCCTACCATACCTGGAATTATCAGGCTTTTTATTGGGCCTCCAGCAGTGGATTGGGAAGCACAAGCTGAGAAGTGCAAAAAAGGTAAGGACAGTTTTGTACCAAGTTGTTAGTAAACAGTGACTATGTGCAGTGATACAGCTTCTACTGCTGTGCAGAGTCACCCTTTACTGACAATCAATCTTTCGCTCTATTCCTACTGCATTTCTGTTGTCTCTTCTGCAACATGCAGGGCTAAGAGGTACCACCAAAAAGAGGGCAGGGGATTTAGTAGATGTGTCGAGTGACTGGAAGGTAGGGATCATAAACCAGAGACTCCTGGGAAATCCAAGTGATCTTGTTACAGTATCTCCAGGGTCTGTGTCTGTGCAGCTAGGGTCATGGCCTGCCCTGTCCACGTGCAGTGTGTCACACTCTTTTCAGCTTGTAGCCTTTTGGCTATGGCTAATTGCGCATGTAAAAGTATGTGAATTAACATGCAGTGGCGTGCATATCTGACACTGGCTGTGTTCACAGCTACTGAAGTGTATTTACAAACCTTTGCTTATGGTGACCAGTGCTTTGTCTTCTTGCCAGTCACCCTGTATGTGTGCTTACCATTGCTCTGCCTTGCTTGTTGCCGATATTGATTGTTTGACTTTGCCCGTATCTTCTCGCTCCTGATATTCTCTCCTGCTCTTTTCTGATATTCTTGCCTGCCGTATTCCCAGATCTTTGCCTGGAATTTGACTATCCTTGCCTGCCACCTACTTCAATCCCTGCTGACTATTTGACTATTTTTGCTTGCCGCCTGCCTCGGCCCACTATAGTCTAATTTCCCTATCTTTGCATTGTAGCTAAACTGCTCCTGCAACCCCCTTGGTGGGGCAATCCTGTGGGTCACAACCTGGTGACATCTTGTAGCTAAGAAGCCCGGAGATCACTAGGGTCACCAGCCCATCACTGCTCTACTCTGCAGATTGCTCTGGTAAGGACCAAAGTGTCACGTATATTCCACACCTCAGATGAGCATGCGTCACCTGCCAGGGGTGTCACCTATGACAGATATGACATCTATAAAAAGGGATAACCTGTTAGTATACATTCTTATGGATAGTATGGATAACAATCCTGAGTGCCTACAAAATTGCTTGGTAAAGGTATCCTGTGCTCTTGATCACAACCAGGTTACTGTAAAAATGTTTTCCAAGCAAATATTATTTCTTTTAATCCACAGGACAAATGGGTAAATGTTCTCTGGCTTTTGACAAATATTTTTTCTTTTCTTCCTTTCAAGAATGTGAGTACAGCTGTATTCTGCAATTGACAAACTTTTACAATATGCTCTTTGTCTAGAATGTAGGCTGCCAATGCCTTCCTTTCTCTAGTAAAATTATACTGTAGAACTCCATGACATATTAGTTCTAACAACTTTCCTATCCCTGCATGTAAATATGTCTGTCCTGATATCTTCAAACTCTGGAAATTCTCTGATGTTTCTTCTGTTCTCTTTGTAATGCGTTTAAGATTTGGGTGCTAACAGTGTCCTTAGAAATTCTAGCTCATTTTCAAATTTGCAGGGTGTGACATTGATTTTGATTCCAGAATTCAACATTTATCACTAATGGCCTTTAAGTGGCATGCTCTCCTTCAAGGGTGATGCTTCCTCTAAGGTCAGCCGGTGTCTCTTTCTTACTCTTTACTAGGTGCTTTCTATGAGCATTAAGGCTCAAACCCCTTCATAAAAATAACTATTTGACTAGTTCCATGATGTACTACTGTGACTCTTAAATATTTAAAGCAGCCTTCTACAACCTTTTTACCACATAGGAACCCTTGAAATAATGTTAGGTCTCAGTGAACCCCTGCTTAAAATGATATATTATAAATATATTTACAGTTTGCAATAAATCAGCCACACCACATTGGTGGTCGTGAGAGAAGGATCCCCTTACACTGGTGGCCACTGAAAACTTTTTCTTACTAGGGTGATGCAATAAATGAATTTGCATATTTTTAGCATACTTACGGTGCCTACCGTCCTGTATTTGTTGGGACATTCTGTGTGTTTACTCAGCTGTCCCTCAAATGCTGTTTTCCAGGCTGCGTCTGTCTGTCACTACTTCTGCAATAAAAAAAACTAACACTTAAAAAACATTGCAAATCTCCCCAGAATAGATTATTTTGCTTATTACAAATCCTGACTCACCACTATAAATGTTGACCTGTAGTCTCCAAATTATATCCAGAGAAAAAACACCATAAATGCAGCAAAAAGACTATACACTAGGTCAAAGTGTATTTTTATTATTTGCAGAAACAGTCCCCCCACCAATTTAAAACATGACAACGTTGTCATTGTTAAAAATCACACACAACCAACAAACTCCAAACTGCACATATGCCATAGAGCAGCATAAACAGAGGTTCAATTATTGTGTTCCTTATACTAATGAATCTCTACCAGGGAATGTAATCCCTTTTCATAGCCACACCTTATGGGGAATAAATCCCTTTACTCATTAATCACAAAGTCCCCAACAAAAAGTTTATTTTCCACGTGCTATAATCCAGAGATAAATCCAGTGATACCAGCTCTTAAAAGTTAAAAGTCACTTAGTTGCCATGACACCTTTAGTACCTCCGATTACAATAAACTGGGATTATGGTTTCCATTTTTATTTCACTTTTGTGCAAAAAGCATTCACATCAAGTCCACACCAGCGCTTGCAAGATATGGAGACTAGATGGATTACGTGTCTCCTTGGGTACATTGGATAGGCATAAACTGCAGGTTACCAACTCCCTGTGAAACTAGTTGTCCATCACCATACTTTCAAAGAACAGTCTTTTTTTTAAATTTCTGAAAGGCACAGGCCCCTTTAAAGGGTATTTCATGATTTTCCATTATCAGAGGGACCATTCCAGCTGCTCTCTGATGAGCTGTGGTATTACCTCTTGGTGGAACTACATCTGCTGTGCAGTGTTGGCTTGTGGGCCAGACTTCTGGTTTCCCAAGTCAATGCATTTTGCCCTAGATTGACAAATATTATTGAGCCCCCAATAAGCAAGACACCACACCCCTATTATACCAATACATCAAAACAATAAGAAAAGTGTGGGGCTTTTAGGGCATCAAGTGCAGGGATGAAAAACACAATTTTTTATATCAATAAAATTTACTACAAAAAGTGTTAAAAAGTAAACATACATGCTAAAACAATTGAAAAAAAAACAAATTACATTTTCAATTGTTTTAACATATACTGTATGTTTACTTTTTAACATTATTTGTAATAAATCTATTGATATAAAAAAATTGTGTTTTTCATCCCTGCTCTTGATGCCTTAAAAGTCCCAAGTTTTTCTTATTATTTTGCCCTAGATTGGCTGGGCTTCGTCAGGACATTGTCCCTGTTACATTGTGCCTACAGCTCATTCATATGCAAACCGCTGGAAGATTTGCATATGAATGGTGGTTTATTTATATACAAAGCCCACTGCAGCTCTTTCATATGCTAATTATTTCCCCCATTCCAAGGCATCTTGTGCACCCACAATAGCCACACCCATACCAATCACACTGAGCACCCACACAAACATCTGGGTACTGGGCATCCACTGTGGGGGAAGCAAGGAGAGTCTAGGCATTTTTTACCTAACCCCTGCATTGCATTCACTATGTTGTACATTATGTTCTTGACCCATGCACTGCATTCACTATGTTGTACATTATACTACTGTCCCCTGCACTGTACATGCTATGTTGTACATTATGTTCTTGACCCATGCACTGCATTCATTATGTCGTACACTATACTCCTGTTCCCTGCATTAATATGCTATGTTGTATGTGATACTCCTTACCCCTACACTGTACACACTATGTTACACATTATACTCCTGCCCCATGCACTGTACATGCTATGTTGTACATTTATACTCCTGACCCATGCACTGCATTTACTATGTTATACATTATACTTCTGACTCCTGCATTAATATGCTATGTTGTATGCTATACTCTGCACTGTGCACACTGTGTTGTATGTTAAACTCCTGACCCCTGTACTGCATGTACTATGTTGCACACTAATGTTGTACATTAATAAGTTGGGTGAGTCCTAACTAGTTTTATTACACAGGATTTTTGCTGCCTACAAAAACCTTCAACCCATCAGCAGCCAGCACAGGTGTCACAGTACTCAGTAGGATGGTCAGTGCCAAATTATGTTTTCTAAATATTTTATGCTGAATGTGTTTGCAGTGTAATTGGTGTTTATCACTGTAGTCTCTGCCAGAACTGTTGGGTTGCCACACGTTAAGTAGACTGTGCAGACTAAAAAAGATGTAGCTAGCTTAATACACACAAATAATTTATTAATGAACAATACCATATTGGCTGTGTTTCTGTCCTTATGATAAATCTTCCTGTCAGTACAGTAATTTAAAAATGAAATTGTGCAATAGATTCATTGTATGCCTCTTGTAGAACCATGCCCATTTTAAAAGAATGCCCCATCCTTAATTAAAGTAAATTCTCCACTAGCTTCAGTGTAAGATTGTAAGATTAGGGATAATCTCTGACCAGTTGAATGTTAGGTTAGGTTTCAGGGGATTAAAGACGATGATCACTACATCATTATAATGTGAAAAAAGGATGCCATGATAACGTCCCACAAGGGGGTGGGCCTGTGACACCCTGCATTCACAATATGTACTTAGTCTTCTGGGTTGAGTGAAGCAGGGTAGGGGACAGCTCCACATTAAAGGTAGTATTTTAGGTCAGGCTGCTATATTATTTTTAAAACCTCCATGGGGTATTTTTTAAATTCAAAACATTTCGCCTGAATTTGTCCTTTAAGTATCTATGGGTAAAGGGTCTAATTTTAGGTTCGGGGCACTGGTAATTTTTTATGGCCAGGTTAAGTGTTAAGGTTTTATTTTAAAGGTCAGGTTAACCAATGACAGTGCTTCTTTACTGAGATTCCTGAGGCACTCTGCATCTTGTCACCATGTGCATGAATGTGTGTAAGTATTTTAATCTGTCTCGTTACCAGAAAAATAGACATATGTTTTAATTCTATCAGCTCCTCATTTTAAACCAGTATACTGCTTTTCTATAATTCTGTATTCTCCTTTAAGCACTTGTTGTTTGAGCTTCAACTGCAGGCAGCAGATGGTACAACTTTACCTGGGTGCTGTGGTTGCCCTCAGATGTGTCCATTCAAGAGAGACAGAAAAATGAATACTATGGGGTCTATTCACAAAGCTGCCGAAGGATCTGGCCGTAGCTTCGGCCGATCCTTCGGCTAGCTTCGGCACCAGGACCCCTTCGGTTCAGGAGAACCGAGGGGGTGCTGTACGGCTATTCACAATAGCCCGTACAGCTCCCGATCACGGCCGAGCGGTTCAGTCGAGCGCTGAGCCGTGCTGAAAGACGAAGCTGACCGTGCGGCCGGCCATTGGCCTGCCGACAGCCTGCTTCTGACAGCTGGGCGGAGCCAGCCGTGATCTTACGGCTGGCTCCGGCCACTTTCAACACTGTATTTTTAGTATGCCATATGCAGGATGCCCCCTGTACTGCGCCATTGATTGCTTAGATGCTGGAGGCCCCACAGCATTCTTCAAACTGCGAAAAGCTTGTATTCGGGTCAAACTCCTTGTCAACCCAAACCCAAAGCTTAGCACTAGTGGTCTCTGGGCCTCATCATTTTAGTGGTTGCTGGGTCTCAATATATTTTTAGTGTTTCCTGGGCAACAATATATTTGTAGTGGTTCCTGGGTCTCAATATATTTTTAGTAGTTCCTGGGTCTCGATATAATTTTTTTTAATGGTTCCTGGGCCTCAATATAAATGTAGTCCTTCCTGGGTCTCAATATATTTTTGTTGTTGTTCCTGGGTCTCCTTATATTTTTAGCAGTTTATGGGCCACAATATATATTTAGCGGTTTCCGGGTCACTATATTGTTTACTGAAAACTGCACTGAATGCTTGTCCAGGTGTTGTAACATGTGCTGGATATATTATTTTGGCATATCTGTATACAGACAGTGAAAGGGAAATGACAAGCACAGTCACAATATTCATTTCAAATGAGCGGTACTATTCTGTGAATTGTTATAGTAAAATAATACATGGATACAGCATGGTGTCCTACAGAAAGAGAAATGCTCTTTTCTGTGCAGCGCCGGTTGCATGCCGAAATATGACTTGTGCTTTAAAAATGTCAAAATATGTTGATGGTCTTTCATTAGTGGAAAAGCTTATTTTGGAGAACGATCACTGCACAAAGAAGAAGAATAGAGCCACTGTGCCCCCTAGCGTCCACTCATCAAACTGTTTCCTTCTGCATCTTGGCTACCAACCAGCTATAACCTGAAAACAAAAATGGGTTCTAGCCACTTCAGCTAGCTGTGCACACATAATTATCAAAGCCCAATCTGATTTCGGCTATATCGGACTTTAGTTCCATGCTTATAGGCACCAGCAGTAATCCCAAGCATCTAATCTTAGGGGAAAAGGTGATGAGATGTGTTTAAAAGCCATGTCTATTGTTTTCCCTGAGATAAGCCAGAACACAATATTAAATCTTCACTTCAGCCAAGCAGTTAAATACACAGTTACAATAGAGCTGCACACAGTGCTGCTGAACAGCAAAGCCGGTTGGTGACCTGCCTTTTCTCTACTCCATTTAACATATACAGCCACCTCCCTACCACTTGCCAAAGTCAAATTCAGCCACTCACAGTTGCAGTTATAAAAAAATATTGAATGATTTTATTGAAAGTATAACTGAACTAATTAGTGGGTTTTTTTTCCCTCTACCTGTATTGTAGCCTGTGCTGGGATAGGGTTTTTAGCATCTAAGGGCAAAAGTCTAAAGTGCACACCCATGAGCTATAAACTACTTCAACAGAATAGGCTGCAGATTTTACTAATTTTGCGTCCCTACCTGCTGAATGCGGCTTGGACCTGCACAGTAAATCAATAACTATTTAAAGAGATTCCATCACTATGCCCATTCAGCATGACAGGGTCTCTGTAATGCCTTGCCCATGAAGCAGCGCCTGAACACTGACACAACGGAGGAGATGGCATCATCAATCCCTGTAAGCTCCCACACATGCCAACACCTGGTATTTTGTGATGACTGCAATGTACGTTGTAGGAAGAACATGATCGGGACTCTGCCTCTTGCCACCCCTTTAGCTTGGCTTTACCATCTGGAGGCAGAGTTCTGATCATGTAACAACAATCACATGATTGGGAGTCCACCTCAACAGCTTCCAATCATTCATGGTTACTGGGAGCTGTCTGTGACAGTTTGGAAAGTGTGCTTGAAATGTGCAGTGAGCTCGTTTTCAGCACACCACAGCAGAGCCCCATGGATGGATATATGCCTAAAGGACCACCCAACATCCTGCCGCATATATGTGTTACGTTAGCAAGAAGAGGGTAAAGCCCAACTGTCAACCCTGTTATATTCACCTCCCCTGCAGCTCCCTCCTACATTGCAGCTGACACAAAATACCAGGTGTCAGCATGTTTACAGGGAGTGATGATGCCACCCTCTTCATCATGACAATGTTTAAGCCCTGCTTTATGGGAGGAGGTCATATGCTCCCCAATATCCAGAAGCACCATGTCAGTGATGGATTAAGGAACAGCTCATCGTGGAAGGACGTATAACTTTGTTGGGGGGGGGGGTAAACTTCAAAGAGACCCTGTCACTTTTTCCTGAATTCGCAAGGGAACAGAGTCACTTTAAATAAATGGTTTAAGACGGTGGTCAGGACGCTAACAATTTTAGAAGATGATATTCTATTTCTCTCAGTACCCTTTAACCCTTTCCCAAGTTAGAGCAAAGTTCTTCTTTTCTTACATAACAGCTGTTGGTCATCTTAATTCATTTCTCTTTGACAGTGAAAGTTGCCATACTCACTGATCACTGCCTCATGGACCCTATGAGGTGTCTGCACTGCCTAACAATCTCCACTAAATGAAGCTTTATCAAAGTGTATATGAGGCACAGAACCTGTTTAATTCATTTAAATTGTATATTGATTTCTGGCAGGCCAGGAGGGAACCATGGGTACAATGTGCAATGACAGCAAATCATCCTTGTACTTTTGTCGGGAAAACAAATCGTATATATATCTTTGTTGTAGCCCCCCCCCTTCTCCCCTTCACTGCAGTTATAAGAGTCGGCCCGCTTGACCCAGAGAAGTACTATGCAACATTTATGCAAAGCTCCTTCCATCCTTTATTCTGCAATATCATTTGTTGCTGCATTAATAAGGCCACAAAGCAGCAGTAAGCAAGAAAGATAATTAAATATGATGATGGAGGCTTCCTGCTGTCTTAGCTACGGGTAAAAATATACAAACAATAAGCAGAGAATCTTTTCATGTTGCCATTTGGAGATTTGATTTGTGATGCGGCTAAGCTGGATTCCGGGAAATTGCATTATTTAAACATGGTGACAAGCGAAAGGAAAAGGATTAATAATGTCAAAAAATTTGTGTTTGATAGTTCAAAGATCACAAGCTTAGAATCCCCGCCGGAGTCCAGGACGTAGACTTTAGAAGAAATATATAAGTGATGCTGTGCTCCATGTTTGCATCTCAATGTTTAAAGAACTCTGGGCATGATTATTCTTTACCCTTGCAGTAAGGCTACTGCTCACAAAGTGTTAAGTGCTTGTTTTTGTCAAGGGACAAAAATTAAAAAGTTATATATTTTTTAAAATACTTTTTTAAGAACCTCAGAGTTGGCTGGCTGCTACCTCAATCCCTGCACCTCCGCTCCAGCGATGGTATGTCCCTCGGAGTCCTCATGTCCCATACATCGTATGGGACATGATGGCTTACATGACCTTGGACCACTGCAGCGGAGGGGGAGAGAGATGGCAGGGACTGGTCTAACAGCTGTCAGGTTAAGGTAAGTATAACCTTTTTTTAATTTTTATTCTCAGATGAAAACGAGCACTTAACCATTGCAGTGTGGGGGGCAGCAAGGGTTAAGAATAAATATGCCCAGAGTTCTTCTTAGGTTTTGACTGGAGTATCTTGAATGCTGGGCTTTCCATAGAACCCCTATTTCTCCTTTTGTGTAGGCCAATAGTAATTTAGCTGCAACTCTACTTTTTTTATTTGTACTATCTCACTAGTGACTACCCAATCTGTAACCTAGCCTGACACCACATACCACAGCCAAGTCACCTTTTTGGAGCTTTCATAATGTTGACATACCCCTGCATGTACCCCAAATATTAAAGCCTTCAGTTCACTCTTGCGCAGTTGTGCAGGCTCCTCTCCTGGACTGAAAATGCTTACTCTGATTTACTGTAGACAGTAAGCTTCTTGCAATGTGCATTAGAAGCTGCAGCTCAATAGAGCCCCCATAGTTTTCTGGCTGGAGGATATCCAGAATCATCTAGCACTTTTCTCCCCAGCTTTACTGACCCTGCACCACCCCTTTCATTCATTGGATTTCAGTTCCCTCAGTCATGGAGGCTCAGCATCACATGTGTGCATTATCTATGCAAATGAAGCCTGCCTAGAAACAAAGCTTCTCAAGGCAGATACCTACCCAAGGAGCTATATTGATATTTTTGTAACCAAAAAAGATATGAGAGAATCCTCCGAGGTTCGATGCAGAAAGGGTTTGGCAAATCCATTAAAAGGTTTGTATCAACGTAGAGGATATGATCCCATATATGCTTTAGAAACCACTCAATATGGAGAGGTTTCGGTATCTGCCCCAACTATACGGTTAATAGGAAAAGTATGGTCAGCCTATAATTTGTTGATGTCTATTACAGGATTTACTAAATTTATATCCCAATATGGGCTAATAAACGACTTCTGGAGGGATTCAAACTTTCTCACGGGGTTATTCACAAAAGGGTGAAGAGTTTGGAGAAGGCAGGAGAAGTGAACAATCTAGGACAATATAGCTGCTTTTGAAAAATTCTCAAATTCGGCTCACTTTCCAGTTCAGCTTTGTTGTCCTAGATTGTTCACTTCTCCGGCCTTCTCCAAACTCTTCACCCTTTTGGAATAACCCTGAGTTTGTTAAATGGAAAGAGACTGGTTCCGTGTATACTTTTCAACAGTTGTAGCGTGTGTTTGTCCTTCAGAATACACAATTTTATAAATATTTTCAGCTGAGACTCACTCTTTCAGATGTCCAGATCATCTTGATGAAGATAATCGAGCAAACTTTATGAAGGGGCTAATTTCTAATACATGAGTCTATTGTTGAATAATTTTTAACAACAATTTCCTCTTAAGTGTAGACGTGGTTGGGAAATAGATATAGGGAGATTAAAAGATGAGATATGGGAGGCAATTAAAAGCTCAGTTCAAACGGTATCCTTATCTGCTTCTCACAGACTGATTCAATTGAATATTCTTCATCAAACTTATCGGACCCCTAAATTTCTTTTTAAGTTCTGTATCAGATCAGATAAAAAATGTTCTAAATGTGGGGTAGGACCGGCTCATTGCTACACCTGTTGTGGCGTTGTCCAAAATTAGTAAGATATTGGGAATCTATAGAAATTATAATATCATTTTTTAGTTCAATATCCCTGACACCCCCGGTATGCATTTTCAGTCGACTGAGGCGTCTCCTCTGTCCAAGGGGAATGGGTGGCAGAAATGAATTGTTTAATTGATTTAGAAAAACATACTTTTAACATAGGGGTATGTCAGAGAGGTTTGTTAGAATCTGATGAAATGGTTGTCTTCTGCTTATCATTCTATATATAATTCTATTTTTTTAAGGTACTTATATAATATCATATCTTATATAAGAAAATAAATGCTGGAGTCTGCTCAACAAATCACCTGTGCTAATATGTTATACTATGTTATATTTTGGACAATAATTTGTATAGTTTGCTGATTATATATTTGTTTCTTTACTTTTTTTGTTATTGGTAAAGCTTAATAAAAATTATTTGATTAAAAAAAAAGATTTGTAAGCAGTGAATGCATTTGGTAAGTTGAGCCTGTAATACTAAAATTGGTCGGAAACAAGAATTTATTGACTGAATCTCATAGCAGCAAATGTTTACTTGTGAGCGAGAGTACTTGTACTGTAATAGAAATCAAAAAAAGACTTTATTTGATTCAATTTTAGGTGAGCTATTCATCTTTGGAATTGTATGCCTTGATATAAGACTCTGAGGTTCATTTACTAAAGGCAAATAAGCTATTTACTTTGCAAGGGAATGTTCCCTTAGCTTAGTGAAGGAGATGAAGCCCTGCTGACATCATCCATCATCCATTCCTGCGGAAGAAAAAAAACTGTTTTTTATTTTACTTACATGTGATTGGGTATTCTTTGCAAAGTGAATTTCTGACACATTCACTAAGCTAAGGGACATTTCCTTTGCAAGTGAACAGTCTATTTTTTTTGTAAATCAACCCCAATCTGTTTTGTAGGAAGTGCAATGTGGACATAGACGACCATAAGAGGTATCTAACCAGTCTAGGAAAGCGTGTGTAAATTGGTCCTTTTAATAATTGCCCTGAATGCTAAGAAGGAAATGTATACATGTGCATTGTTTTTCTTCATTAGGCCCCTTTCTGTCACATACCTAGATGGAGACCTAACTGAACAGGGGGCTACCCTGGCACCACTAGTCCAACACCCCTGGAGATGGTAACAGGCTGAGGGAGAACCTAGGGAGGCACGAGATTATCTGGTGATGTTCTGTGCTGGAACTTGAGTATGATGACCAGGATAATGCAGCCACAGGAATCAGGAAGGAAACGGGAATGGCAGGAAGCTGGACTGGATACAGCTGGAGCACCAGATGTCAGGAACTGCAGGATATCGACAGAGCTGAGCAGATAATCAAGGTCAAAGTAAAAGGCAAAGGTCATACACAGAAGAATCAGATGGGATGACAAATCGATAGAGTCGAGATCACAAGTCGGGGTCATACACAGGATATTCAGCTATACAGGTGAAGTGTTGAGTCAGTAGTCCAAAAGCAAAGTCGAGTTCATAGGCCAGGGTCATACACGGATCAATGGAGTCACAGGAAAAGATTGCCTGGGAGCAGGGAAAAGTTTAAAAGGTGCTCTCTAATTGGACACGGTGAATTGTGATGTCATAGCAACTCCCCTTGTCCAATCAGAATACGCATAGCATTCATTGATAAAAATACTAGGTGTTCTCTGAATAGCCATGGTGCCGAGCTAGCGACCCCCTGTGTTTACAGAACAGAGAGAAAGTCGCTCAGCACAGACACAGAGCAGGGCCCAGAAGATCGCTGTAAAGCACTGTACTAGTATAGGCTACTACAGTGTTTTCAGGATCCCCATGGCCCTTCTAGGTTGAAAATGTATGTACTTACATTGGGCAAAGCTGTACCAATGTAGATATATAGAAATATTTATTAGGAATGCACTGAAATTTCAGCCGCCGAAACATATCTGCCGAAAATGGCAGTTTTGGCAAAATGACGAAAGTGTCAACTTTCGGCTTAAATAGTGGTGCATCCGTGCTTTCTCTCCTCCCCACTTTGCACTGCTCTGTGTCCCAGCATGATGGACATAAACTGTCACAGGAGGTCTTGTGGTGCGGGATGAGAGCGATGTGAGTGACTGACGTCTCTCCTTCCGCACCGCCCAGCCTCCTGTGACAGATCAGCAGAGTGGCGGTGTCGGGGCAGAGACAGTTGTCAGCTGTCACAAGAGGCCGGGCTGACTGCTCGCTCAGCCTCCTGTGACAGCCGATCCAGGATGGAGAGCGGTACAAGAAGTCAGTGATCAGAGATCGCTGAGTGTTTGTAAATAATTGAGGACAGAGTATGTTTACTCTATCCTCAATTATGAATGAATGGGAAGTGATCAACATCACCTCCTGTTCATTCATGATTGTGGATATCGTAAACACACTCTGTCCTGAAGTTATGAATGAACAGGAACACTCACTATAGATGATTCCTGTTCATTGATAGTAGGGGCTGCAGAAAAAGAGATTGAGGACTGTATGTCCTCAATCTCTTTTTCTATTTTAAAAGGGAAATATCAGGGATCTAGTTAGACCCCTAATATTTCCCTGAAGCCCCCAACAGTAAAGTAAAAAAATAAAAATATTTAATAAAAATAAATAAAATAAGATATAACAAAATAAAAACATTAGAAAAAATAAATAAAAATAAAATATTTGAAAACATTTGAAAAGGTTAGAAAAAAAAACATTTTCGAATTCAGCCTGACATTATTTTTCATTTCGGTTTAGTTTACGTTTTAACATTTTTATTTCGGTGCACCTCTAATATTTATACCTAGATTTAGCTTTAAAGTAACATTTTTGTCATGTCATGTGCCATGAGAAGCATTCCTCATGTTAAACAGATGTTCAGTTTTACTTACTTGAAGCAGACTACACTTTTTATCTTTATAAAAGCTGCAGTGTATAAAACTCATGTATCCCGGACCGGGGTTGTTAAGACATCTATTATCTTCATGAAGGAAACGGGTTACACAGACTTACTTCTTATCGCAAGCCATATACCTTCATTTGGAATGGACCCACTACAGTGCTGTCCTATACTGTTTCTCCATCTTTAACAAGGACATCTCGTCCTTGTAACAGTTGTTTTTCAACAAGGATTCAATTATAATGAGCTAGTAGCCAACATACATTAAACTATAACATGCTATAGTCATGCATTGCAGAACAGAAGCTTATTTCATATAACCTATGTAAATAAGCTGTTTCAGACACATGCCATACCGATGCACGTTACCAATTGTGACTCATATTGTAATAGGTGAACATTATTATATGCAGCTCCCCTTAGGCAAATCAGCATCACGTGAGTTGTCATTTACCATTATTGTGGCTGCCCTTTGATTCAGAGTCAACGACAGCAAAGCGTACACACACACACACATACATTGAGAGCGCCAGCACGCTAAATATTGTGAACACAAACACTAGAAGCTAAAGGGATTGTTCTGAACATTTATTATGCAGAGCAACCAGTCGGATCTTCTCTGTAAGGAAAATTCTATTTAGCTGCTATGTTTAGCAATAAATCTTTTTCCCTCTGGACACTCAAGAAATGTCTATAAGCTTATTTCACAAAGCTTTACATGAGTGAAGGAATCTTTATCTTTGGCCAGATGACTAACTTTAGAAAATCGAATTGTGCTGAAATAACTAATTGTTTAATACTATAGCCCAACATTGACTATGATCTATGAGTAAGGCCCATAATCTATGATTGTTTGCTAAAAGGCAGTACAGACAGTTTTTTTCACAGATACAATAAATATGGACCACAGTTAACTTTTTTGCTATCACATAGGGGGCTAAGAAATCCCCTATGTGATAGTTTACGTGGAAGGTCCCCATTATGGAGACATCAGAGGGTCTCCAAGACCCCTAATGTCACCTAGGGACCCCCAGAGAAGCTGATGAAGCATAGATCTGCTTTACCAGCTTCTCCCCGGCTTCTGTAGCCATGAATGACAGGTGAATGTGGGATTGGACAGGTATTGGGACTGCATCAAGGACTGCATCAAGGACTGCATTCAGGGACTGGAGAGGAGATCAGAGGGAGTCCTGTTCCGATCACCCTATGATCTCCTGTGACAGAGCAGCCATGTCAGTCCCGGCCACACCGGGCACAGCGAATCTTGGGACTGACGGCGACAGCAGGGGGCCGGCTGCACACCCACACAAAATACAAGCGATTAGGCGTCTCTACAGATGCCAGAATGCTTGTATTTAAACAGCTATTGCCGGCTGTTTACGTTTAACTTTTTTTCTTTGCTTATGTTTTCACACTCGTGCGTTGCCTGGGCGCTGCGAACAAGTGGGGGCAGGGAAGGACGTCTTAAAACACCCACCCGCATCTACAGGGCTCCCATCCAGCCGTTTAGGTATGGCCAATGGACAGGAGGTGGTTAAACATATTTTTTTAATGCAATCAGTGAATGTACCTGAATTTGACTTATCAGTGTCTAGCAAACTCTGTACAGCAGAGCTCAGAGAAGAAGAGGGAGAAGCAGCAGAAGGAACCGATCATTTGTCCTGCACTGCAAGGGACACGCTTTTAGGAAGAGAGATCAGAGTGACAGAGAGATATGCTCATCATTCTGCTCCTTCTCCTTTCTCTGTGCATTCATAGGGTGCGGGTGAGGTAGATAACTATAAGTGAGATCAGGCCATCTCCCTTGCCAGACACAGGACTGTACTGTGTTGCAGAGTTGTGTAGATAGCAATACTGGATGGGCAGATATATAAAGCCTTTGACAGGTAAATTTGGTGGTATTTAATCACCACTGGGGTTTTTATTTTTTACTATATAATGAAAAAAGCTCTGAAAATGTTGAAAAAAAAACAATTTTCCTTATATTATGTTATAAAACATTTATCAGTACCCCATTTTTTGGTAAAACATAAAAGTTGGGGTCACATCGGGTAAGTAGACACCAAACATGTCAAGCTTTAAAATTGTGTGCGCCCACAAAACCGCAAAAAAACTACCATGCCTAAAATTGGCCATAGGAGGCAGATCAGGGTTGGGGGAATGCTGATCTCTCCTCCTTCTCAGTGTTAGTAGCCACTGTGACGTTTTTGGGCTGCAGGGGGAACAGCAGAGCCTGCAAAACCGGCAGCGGCTGGAGAGGCGGGCGTACTGTGCGTGGTCATACGAACGATCGGTCGGCTGTACCAAACACTTGTATGTAACAGCCGGTAATGGCTGTTTACATTCTCGGCGGGCAGAAAAAAAAATCACGAACATGTCCACTCGCCGGGAAGCACCCGTCGTCCGCCCGTGTTTTGACAATGAGCAGACGGCAAGGGGTTAATTACCTTATAGGCAGTAGCATCTTCTGTGGAGTCTATTCCTGAACTTGTTGTTTATGTTGGCCATACACTATGCGCATTCCAACCGTTTCTGTATGAACTGGCCGAAATCCGCACAGTGGGTGCCGCTGTCGGCACCCTTCCGTGTGGCATCCCTCAATCAGATTGAAGGAGCCGGTTGGAAAATCTTTGTACAAATAGTGCTTGCAGCCAATCAGCTTAGGTTCACCTGTACACTGAGTGGCCAGCTTATTATGACCACCTGACGTTTGTAGGCAAATTAGCTATAATTAGCTATAATTTCGTGCTGAAGTTGCTAGAGGGCCAGACCATTATAAATAGGGAAGCAGGTTGTTTACCACGACAGTAGAAGTGATTTTTTTCTGAAGATATGGGTAAACAACGCAATTTAACAGCCTTTGAACGTGGGATGATTGTTGGCGCTCGGAGTCATGGAGCGAGTATCAGCAAAACAGCAGAATTCGTTAAATGTTCAAGAGCAGCTGTTGTTAAAGTGTTTAAAGACTGGACTGTCATCCGAAAATCTGGGTCTGAACGTGTGAATTGTGGCCGTCAGCGACTGGTCAATGTTAGGGCAGAACGGAGAGTGGCAAGACTGGTACAAGGCAACAGAACGGCAACAGTGCAGTGTCAGATTCCTCGCATCACCTTTCAACATCTCGTGGAGTCACGAGGCGGCCCAACAAAGTCATCTTGTGGAGTCATCTCGTGGCCCAACGAAGTACTGATGGGGTGGTCATAATAATCTGGCCACTCAGTGTATATTGATTGTATCTAAATTGAAGGCAATTAAACAATCTATCCAAAATAAGTCTTTATACGGTTTGAACCCATTTTAACATTATTACATATAAGGCAAAGCCTAGTTTTCTTTTAAAAGTAAGTTATGATGACAAAAGGTGAAAAGGTTTCCTCAATACATAGTGACATTTATTTACTCAAATAACACATAAAAGGCAGAAGTGACTTTCGTTGGAGCATGGCAGCAGCTCGCTAACTACTACCTAATGGTTGGATGAAATCATCGGTTTGCAAAGTACTTCAAATATGTAGTTATAATTTAAATATAAACCTTTTTGGTCGGAGTTTTCAGAAGAAAGTAAAATACCACTTTCTCAGAAATGCAGCTGTCTGTATCATTCCATCCGGAGATCTCTGGCTGGAAAATATCACCTTTGTTAGTAAGGAATCCTGAGGCATCTGATGTCTGCTTTTAGCAAGGTAGCGTTATGGGATTATAACAGCGGTTACCCAAAAAAGCTATAAACATTAAATTGGCCCTTTTCGGCCTCTCAGACGTGTTTTAAACACCATTAATGGCTTGCTCACGAAAGCAGAACAATATTTACGCGTTCATCTTTTAAGGCATTTACACAATGAGAGACTGATAACATGTTGCCGAACACAAATTAAGGTTATTGGAGCAGAAACCAAATCTATCAGGCTATGTATACGAAATGAGGAAAAGGCCAAGCGTTGTACAGCACAGGGAATGCTGATATCATTCATGGATTTAAAGGGGCTGAGAGCGTTTTTCTTCTTTTAATCCTTGCATGACTTTCTACCTTTCTTATTTCACCTCAAAATAAAATCTAGGTATGGATATTGAATAGCCGTGGGTAATGGGGGTTATTGTGCTTAAAATAAGATACATGGATGGGGCATTAGTGGATATTTCGCTTACAGAAGAAAAAAAGGAGTTAAAAGAGAGTTAAACAACCTGACAATTTCTTATATTTTTGGGGGTCTTTGTTGGTTAAATCCCTGGTTAAAGCTGAATTTTAGTAACAATTCTTGAACAATATGTTAAATACCTAATAGACTCAGAGCAGAGCTCCTAACCAGTTAGATTTGGGGATAACACTGGCACTAACCTTGGCCATACACTGTTCTATTTTTTTATTTTAACCCGCCAGCTGAATGAAAAAAACAGATTCCTCCATCAATGCTACCAGCATTGTCAGAATACAGAACAGAGCCCGTGTTCTATCAAAGTTTGTGACTGCGTTAGAATGTGTGACCACGGACATGGTCACACATTTTAACCTAATCCCGCCAAGTTTTTCGGCGGTGGAATGTGTGACCGGTCACGTGGTCACACATATTTTAACGTAATCACGCCCACGTTTTCTGCGGTAAAAGATGTGACCGGCGACGAATCCCAGCTATTCCAGGGCAGATCAGCACCGCAGATGGTATGTGCAGGAGAACCGACCTGCCCTGGAACAGCTGATCGGTCTGAAAATGTCACTTCTATCCAACTTTGTGAGTGCAATCTCACATTCCACAAAGTCAGATAGAAGTGACATTTCAGGACTGATCAGCTGTTCCAGGGCAGATCGGTTCTTCTGCACATACCATCTGCGATGCTGATCTGCCCTGGAACAGCTGAGGAAGTGTTGAAATTCTTCGCCGTCTGCCGGTAACATATTTAACCGCAGAAATAGTGAGTGTGATTACGTTAAAATGTGTGACCACGTGACCGGTCACCCATTCCACCGCTGTCACAATCTTTGATAGAACAACGGCAGCTCATTGACTAGCCACTGTCAGAATACTCGAACAGAGCCGGCATTTTACTGGCTGCTGGCCATGTTTGTTCAAAGATTTTTTGACCGGCTCTTTCAATCAGCTGTTCGAGGGATCCAAGACAGAAGTGTGCCGACAGCGGCACCTACTGTGCAAGTTTCGAAATTTGCATAATGCATGGCCGGCTTAACCTTAACTGAATGTTCTCGTGCATATCTCCTCCCCAGATCTGATCTGCTCTGAGTCCATTAAAGAAGAACTCCAGGAATTAACAAATGTATTCCTTGCAGTGGGGCTTCCCCCGTAATCTTAGAGTTAACTGCTTGTTTTGGTCTAAGGGATGGATTGAAAATATACTTACCTGATCCTCGATCCCACCAGGCTGCTAGACCATTGGTTATATCTCCCCCGCACCATGTCAAGTTACCCCTTTTAGTTGGGTGCTGGAAACACTGCTGGATGGAACCACAGCATACTCATAGAACATATATTGCCCACACTCTGATTTGCTTCAAAATCTTTTTTCATGGGAGTAAGCTTGGAGCGGTGACTACTTTACAATACACACAGGGACCATGGGGAAAAGTAGCCACCCTCCAAAAGGAAGGACAGTGTCAGCACCAACTCATTTGAGTATCTACAGCTGAGCGATACGCAAATAAGAGACATTTTTGTTAATAGTTAAGGTACTTGAATGCATTTTTAAGGTTTAACTCTTGAGTTTAAGGCCCCGTCTACACCAGGGCATTTTGTCGTGCATTTTTTTTCCGCGCTGAAAAGCATGCAAATCAAAATCCCATGTATTCTTATGGGGGCCATTCATGCAAACGTGCTGAATCACGCATGTGCCCATTGTTTAAAATAGTCCATGAGCTTCTTTTGTGGCGCTTATCAGCTTGTTTTGCTCCATAGACTTCAATGGAAATTATTATTATTATGCAGGATTTATATAGCGCCAACAGTTTGTGCAGCGCTTTATAATATAAGGAAGACATTACAATTACAATACAATTCAAGACAAGATGGTAAGGAGGGTCCTGCCCATGAGGGCTTACAATCTAAAAGCGAGGGGCCAGTGATATGTGAGGATACGATCAGCAAATTTTTTGCCCTTTTTCGTGCTTTTCTTTTTTGTGTGCGTTTTTGCTGCTGAGACTGCTTTTCATTGGACAACTGAAAAAGAGTTGAAAACGAGCCTTACAATGCTGCTGCATATGAACAGAAAACACATGTAAAATGCGCTGAAACGCGCATAAAAGAACTTGCACAAAGGCGGTAAAAAAGCACTGAAACGATGTCACCCTGATGTGAATGGGGACTAATGTCATTTTAAGGCTGTGCCTCTTTGTTTGTGGCTAACAGCTTAGAGAAGACTACAATGCAAGCCTACAGAATAAACAATATGGATGGTTATAAGAGCTTTAACAAGAAAAAAAAGCCTTTTGGTAGATTATTTTCTCATATGTATGTGGCCCATATTAGCCACCCAGTCATAGTAGTGAAATGATTAATCACTTTATTATTTACCACCCATTTGACTAGCAAATAATTCCCACAGCCTTTTATGCCCTGGTTGTATTAGCTAAGACCTGTAAAAGGATAAACTTGGAACATGGTGATTAATGATTTAGTAGGACTTCCCTTATGAGAAACTGTTTACAGCAACTGCAATTGAATGTAAATAGGTGCAAAATAATGCATGTGGGGCAGAGTGAGCTAGCTACAGAGGACAGAATTAATGGTACTATAAGGAAAATTGTGCGGATGGGGGAGTCATTTATTTTTTTAAGATGTGAAACTGAGCGTAGAAGCACAGAGGTATGAAATGCTAGCAGGGAACTGGCATTTATAGCAGGGGGTATATACACCTTATTTTAATGATAAGGGAATAAAGGCATAGAACATTTGTTTAAGGAAGTAATTGTCTTTATACAGATTGTCATTATAATGATGTAATGAGAACCCAACTAAACATTATTTTTATCACAAATTATAACTTTATAGGCATTTTAGATGTGTGTGGGTTTACACAACATTTAATGCCTCGTACAATTTGGTTGTAGGAATCTTTAAAGATTACGTCCATGTTTAAGACCAGGTTTCATGTTCCACCCATATTTAGGGTGTAGCATAAAGGATAAAGCATGGTCACATACACCTTCCCCCAACCCCCCCTCCTCGCTTTGCCTTAAGGTGGCCATACACTATACATCTCTCGCAAGACTTTTGTCTTGCGAGGGTTGTAAAGTAATTTAAAAAACGTACGTTCTGCCCATCTTGGACAGGCAGATCGTACTTGCAATCATCCAAAGCCCGCCCCGCTTCTGATGACTGCAATGCTGAATGGGCAGTGTGCGTGTGGGCACACCATCACGTTCGGCAGTTGTCGAACAAGCACGCCACTAACCCGCCTGCTTGTTCTTACGGAAGACGTGCGACCGTACAGTAGAAACGGTTGCACGCCTTCCATACATTTTGCGATTGTCGTACGATTGCGGGATTTCCCACGATTATCGAACGATAATTGTACAGTGTCTGGGCACCTTAAATCTTAGGCTGCTTTCTTATGCAGCATTTTATCATTATTGGAATTCAGAAAGACTGTGCATGACTCTGACCACACAGCCACATCATCTAGGTCTGAGATCGATTACATTCATTTCTTACAATGTCCCATATTATCCTACAAGTTTACATTTGAGAAGTATGGTGCGTCTGCCTGCCTATCAGCCAATAACGCTGTAACGCCTCAGCCACCTGTAAATCAATGATGATGTGTGGGTTGCATAGTGCCATTGGTTTCTAGGACACAGAAGGAAGTTTGGGTGGGTGAATTGGCCAAATAAAAAGTCAAAATCTTTTGCAATTTTACTGAAAAGTTAAAATCTGCTAATACCATAGTAAATGAATATATTCTACTGCATATGTCCCTGTAGATTGCGTGTACATGTAAAAATGGTAGTAGTCACATTAAACTGGGCTTGTTATGAAGTGTTAAAGATGTCTCACTACTTATCCAAGTGGCTTTTTTAGAGTCAAAAGTGTCAGGAGGATACCTTGGCATTTAGAGCCACACAGGTAACACAATTACATTAACCCAATGATCATGGAATGTGAAGATATTGATTATCCAATTATATAATCCAACCCGCCGTTGTAGCAGGTGTATCAAAGCTAAAGGTGTGAATTATAATCAGATTGCTGGTATAGTGATGTTAAAATGGCATTACATGTGGGTGACAAATGGTGTTGTAGGCTCCCACCCCTAGTTAGGGATGATTGTTTCAGTTCAACTGTTGCAAATCAGTTGTCCTTTGACTAAAATGTGGATTGCATTATCTTTAATAAAATGTTCCTTATCTTTAAGGTGTTAAAAGACTGCTGAGTCCTGACCTGCAGGGGGTCATCTGCTTGTTAAGAGGTTTTTGGCAAACTCTACAGGTGAGGATTCAGCAGTCTCCATACACATTAAAGTATATCTAAAGCCAAAATATTTTTCCCTTTTTCTTTTGCTTGCAGAAGATTAATTACATCAAGCTGGGTCACAGTCACTTGCCTGGAGGTCAAGAATGGCTTTTTTTTTTATCATGTATACTGTTGCTTTATAGTGTTAGGAATGTATTAAATGGAAACTTGTAAAGTTATTGGTAGGTCCAATTTAAAGTGTATCTTCACCTTTAGTGCATTTAAAGCCCAGCATCTCCAAGTTTTATACTTACCCCATCAGTACAGTAATTGGCATGGAAAAGGTCATGCTTAGCTTGCTGGGTTTTGAAAAACACAAACTTGATATTTGGTAAAAATGACATTCTTACTTGCTTGTCAGCTTCCCCATCCTGGATGGGTCCAGCTGTTCCATGTTGCCATATTACCTTGCAGACATAATAATAAATAAAAACCTTCTTGGTTACAAACACCATGGATCATAATATGGAGTTGACCTCCCCTTTACAACTATTATTGCCTTTGTCCCTCAGGGAAGAATTTCTGCAAGATTTTGGAGTGTGCCTGTGGAAATTTGTGCCATGGAGCATTTGTAAGGTCAGGCACTGATATTCGATGAGAATATCTGGCTCCCAAAGAGCATTCCAAATTATCTCAAGGGTGTTCAATAGGGTTGAGGTCCACGCTTTGTACATGCCAACTAAATGCTTTCACACCAAACTCATCAAACCTTATATTTATGGCCTGGGCTTTGTGCACAGGGGCACAGTCTTGCTGAAGCAGGAAATGGCCTTCCCCAAACTGTCTACACATCCAAAATTCCTGCTTTGAACAAAGTATACTCATTAAAAGTGGTTACACAAAAATATATAAGAAGATATCAATCAGACAGCAAACATACCTATACCATGAGGGGCAGACATACATAGGATTCATTTTATAATTGGTGTCTATTGAGTTATAATTTCATTATGTTAATAATATGTTGTCTGTTGGATTGTGAAACCTTGTCATCTGAAAATATAGATGTAGTTAGAATAACTGACATTAAGAGTATCCACTGGAACATCATAAAACACACTTCTATGCCCCTGCAGCACACCTGACTTGGGGCTGACCTGCAAGAAGGTTTTTAATGAAGGATTATACATTCTCAAATTTTTTATTTCAGTTTCAGCACTTATCAAGCCCTAATGTCTTGTCAATTAGGCAATGGGGGGCTGAAGGGGCATCAGTTACCCTTAATATAACTCTGGCTAGCATCATTGCATAGCTTGATCTCACAGTATAATGCTTCATAGAAAAGTGCACAACATAAGTGTTAGAATATACACTGAGTGACCAGATTATTATGACCACCTGACGTTTGTAGGCAAATTAGCTATAATTAGCTATAATTTCGCGGCTGAAGTTGCTAGAGGGCCAGACCATTATAAATAGGGAAGCAGGTTGTTTACCACGACAGTAGAAGTGATTTTTTTCTGAAGATATGGGTAAACAACGCGATTTAACAGCCTTTGAACGTGGGATGATTGTTGGAGCTCGGAGCCATGGAGCGAGTATCAGCAAAACAGCAGAATCCGTTAAATGTTCAAGAGCAGCTGTTGTTAAAGTGTTTAAAGACTGGACTGCCAGCCAAAAAATCTGGGTCTGAACGTGCGAATTGTGGCCGTCAGTGACTAGTCAGTGTTAGGGCAGAACGGAGAGTGGCAAGACTGGTACAAGACAACAGAAGGGCAACAGTGCAGTGTCAGATTCCTCGCATCACCTTTCAACATCTCGTGGAGTCACGAGGCGGCCCAACAAAGTCATCTCGTGGAGTCATCTCATGGCCCAACAAAGTACTGATGGGGTGGTCATAATAATATGGCCACTCAGTGTACATTACTGTGTATATAGCAACAACTTCTGCAGTATACAATTTTGGTCACTAGATGGCAGTGTTTATAGCTGTTATATATCTATTGAAAAAGAGAGAGAATAAAGCTGTGGATTCCTTCCTGTTTCCAAGCCACATGCAGCATGCATATCACACTGTGTGCTTGTGTTTCTCTGTGAGGCTGTGCAAGAAGTTCCAACAATAAGCACCTCTCTATCCAGCATTGAAGACCACCCATTGCCAATGGTGGATTGAGGAATAGGGTCCGAACTCATCACATAACTAGCTGGGATTCTCCTGGAATAAAGGCATGTATTATTTTTTTTATATCTTTTGAGTGGGGGGTGCAAGGAAGGAGGTAGAAGCTGGAGATGTGCTGAAAGGACTACCTGATTTTTGCTAGGCTAATATTATCCAAAGATATAATTACTTGAGGATAACAGAGCAATACTTTCATCCAGGGAACTGATCTGACTACACTTGTAGGCAGGAAGGAATTATTTTCCTCATGCATGACGGTATTAGCAAGGGAGTTTTGCCTTCCTCTGGAGCAAAACTGATGAAGTTATGAGAGGCTGAACTTAATGGACATCGGTCTTCTTCCAGTCTTATAAATGATGTTACTGTGTGTAATTGAATAGTTCTAGGAGTAAAGCAGAGAACCACTTTAAGTTATTTATAACCTTGTTTTTTTCCTTGCAAATTGAATTGCACCAGCTTTCATCAGTGACTAGCCAAGCACAGCCCTCTACTCCGAGCAATATGCTAACCAGTGTTCTTGACACTATCTGGCAGAACAGAATTTCCCCTTGGGAATAATTGTAACTCTTCAATACACCTGTTGCTCAGTCAGGTAAGAAAATGGAAGAGCTAACAGCTCAACAATGTCTCTGGAAAGCATCCCAGGAGTTGATGGGAAGAAGAGCTGTGAAGTTATTGGGAGAAATAAAAGGTAGATTTCACGTCTATTTCCTCGCTGATATTCCTAAAGCCTAGAACATCACAAACCCTGGAGACCTAATTACAGCAGTCCCCTCTGGTACAGGAGACGCAGGAGACACGCTATGAAAATCATTTATCGCATAGTGCAAGTGTGGAAGGGGTTAATCTTTACCAGCACAAATAAAGCACATGCCTGCATAAATAAAACGATGGCGCACTTGTAGCCTGCTCATTAGATGCCTTACAACATCTGCAATTCATTAACACCACCTTAGAGATGCTAAGCGGCTTAATCATTGCTGGCAATATAATGGGGCAGTCACTTCTCTTTTTTTGTTTTTTTTTCTATTTCACGTTTATTTTTATTTTTCGCATTTAAAAAAATGAATTGCAGGTTCAGTGGCAGCTCTAATAGCCGGTGTTCGTCCTGCGTTATTTGTGTACACGGCACGTCAATTCCAGCCCTCCAACTGAGCCAGGATAAAGCAAAGTGTGATTAATGGAATAAAGGCAATGAAAAGGCTAAGTGCTCAAAGCTATACCTAGCAAACAGAAATCCTCCATTATAGTCCTGCTTTAAAGGGAAACAAAAATGTATTTTCAGCAAGCACACTTTTGAAGTGCTATTGTGGATTTTAACTTAAAGCCCAAATTTGGGCTTTAGTTCCCTCCTACCTCCCTTGTGTGCCCCTGCCACACCATTAACACACACCAAAGACATAAAATCTTCAAACTTACCTTTCCTGCAGATGTTTTTGTTTCGGTGCTATCAATGTGGGTGGATCCTAAATGATGCAGCGTGCAGCACCATGCAAAGTCAACACCCCACCCTGGGCTCAAAGGAAGTGAGCTGAATGACCCTGGGAGTACTTTGAGTAGGTGAGTCTGAAGGGGACAGTGCCATTGTTGGAAGGGAACAAAAGTAGTCCCCATAGGGAACAAAAGTAGCCCCCCTCCACAAGGAATGTCAGTGTCAGCATTAATTCAGAGACGATTTGAGGATCTACAGCCGAGTGATACACAAATAAGATACATTTTTAATGATAGTGAAGGTACTTGAATATATTTTTAAAATTTAACTCCTGAGTTTTGTGTCACTTTAAGTCTTTTCCCACAGGCAGTAACAATGGACAGGAATCATGGAACATGAATTTTCCAGGGCAATGGAGGAAATGATGTGACATTGCTGCGCAGACCATCCTCTAGGCATGCAAGTATTCCTGAGAAATCCACCGGTATATGATGACATCAGAGGTAATAAAGTATATGATTTCTAACTTATGCAGTTGGTAAATTACATTATTTATATGGGCTGGATATGTGTATAGGCAGAGATATAGAAGCAGATGAGAAGGCTATAAACCACAAGTTGGACTTCAAGATACAATTCATCCACATAAAGTGTCATTACACCCTAATAAATATATATATGTGTGTATGTATATATATATATATATCTTGCTGCAGACCTTAGTGCTTACCTGGATTTAGCACCTTTAGTGCTTACCATTTGTGTGTGACTGTTTTTCTGTTTAAGCGATAGGCTTCTTTCAGTTCCTTATCTCAAGGTGCCCCCTTGCCTGCTTTCCATTTTTAGGTGGCTCCGTCCCCTTACAGCGGTTTACTTCTGCTTTAAGTGAAAATTATTTAATCTGCACATTATTGTCAGTTGCAGTTTGAGGGAAATAAATATATAATCCTTTGTAAACCCTTATTAACCCTTAGGTAACAATAATTCATTATCACTGACTCCTTCCTTCTATTCTCCCTTATTTTTATGCAGATATTTTAAATCACTTCCATGTAAATATTGTTTTGTTTATTTTATGTTTGCTTTAAAAATGCTTTTTATTTTGTTTTGTAAATTACGTCACCATCCCTTGTACCAGAAACATAATTTTAGTGCCTTTTATAAAAGACACAAATCGCAGAGTAAAATGTGTACTTTAAAAGAGAAGACAAGATAGAAGATGCATTACATCTTGGTTATTATAATGTTAATGAACACCTGGGTCTTATTTTTCATGTTCATTATAATAACATCACTTTGTTTTAAAGTCCCACTCTAGGACCCCAAACACACACACGCACACATCCATACTGCAAGGGTTACATGCTCATTTAGTCTAGGGTAAAGACTGAGATAGGGTGCGATACTTTCCTTACGCCTTGCTGTGGAAGGGTTCTTCACACTGTGCTAACAGCTCCCTGAAGCCTCTTCTGTTCAGCCCAATAGTCGCCCAGTGACCTCATTAAAGGATAATTAAACCCTCTGGGATTTGTGCATACATCTACTACTATATAGCAGTATCTTTGGACGCGCTCCCGTCCAAAGATCTGAAAAATCTCGGGTGGCCGCAAAGGATGATGGTGCGGGCGCATGCGCAGTACAGATCTTCAGCCGGGAGATGAGGAGAGGCACAGGGTAATGCAGGCAGCCCGGCAGCATGCACCCGCACAGACTCTTTTGGACACAGAAGACACAGCAGTCAGCGCTGGATCAAAGACCGGCACCAGCGCTGGAGGGACTCCTGCAAACTACCGGAAAGAAGAAGGTGATTGGATCAAGAGGCATCATTTAAGGTAAGTCCTTACACTAGCATGGGGGTTGGGGGGGGGAGGAAATATCCTTTAACCCCTAAATGACCAGTGACGTCCACAGTACATCACTGACATCGGGCCCGTTTAAACAGACTCCCGGCGTTCTGCACTTCAATAGCTTATTTAAAGTGAAAAGGTGACACTAGGGGTCTTTTGGAACCCCAGCATCACCTTAAAGAGTACCTGTCACTGCCAATATGTTATCACATGGGGGGCTTGTAAACCCCACTATGTGATAGCAATTAAAGTAAAAAAAAATTTAAAAAACTGTTTTTAAAATTAATATAAAATAAATGTTAAAATAATTGTAAAAATTGTAAAGCCCCCGACCCCGCGCGTCTTCAAGTAAACACGCGTCGGGTGCGCCTATGCATGAAAACGACGATCGCACTACACATGTTGGGTATCACTGTGCACACCGGAGTGAGAGCAATAATTCTCGGGCCAATATTTACACGTATCTCTAAATTGATGACCTGTGGGGGCTTTTAAAGCGTCGTCTATGGACTTTTTGGGGTACTGAATTCTGTTGCAGTTTCACGGACGCACACCATTTTTTACCTGGGCATGTTGGGTATCCATTTACACATTGTAACCTCAAAAAAATGGGTATTTTATTGTGCTTTGGGACATTTAAGTGCATTTATTATTAAATCTTGGGGTTTGCGCTAATACAAATTTGCAACTGCAACCATTTAATTCTATAGGGTCTTGGCTTTCACAAAATATATAATGTTTGGGGGTTTTACGTAATCTTCAAGCCTATAATGTGGATTATAACATGTACACAAAAGATGTAAGAAAGGCCTCGGTCACTAAGGGGTTAATGTCACTTTAAAGCACAATATAGGACCAACATTTCTCTGTTGTGTATGAGGAGGGGAGGGCTTGCCCACAACCTGGAGCAACAGAGAAAAAGGGAAAGTGCAGGAGCTTGTCAAGGCAAGGAATAAGGTAAGTATTACAGCTTACCCCTCTACCCCTAGCTTATCAAGCCTTTAACCCTTGCACTGTGTGTGTGTGGGATGCACAACTACAAGGGTAGTTTTTTTAACAATCTTGAAGTGGCACTTTAACCATGCCTCCTGTTGATGGCATATTTTACCCTTCCCACGCATTCAGGTTTCAACTAACCAAAAGTTTGCAATCGCAGGGCCAGCGGACAATAGCCATCATTTAAGAGCCCTGCAATGGCCGGACCATGTGAATGTGCAGCCCCAATCCTAGCTCCTTCAGGTAAGTGCGCAGTGTGGCATTCCATTACTCCATTACAGCCACACTTGGGTATCTTGAGAGGAAAGCGTCCCATTACTGGTTTTATTAACACACATTCCTAAGAATATTTACATTATATGAGTGTATACTTTATATCCAGCAAAAAGAACATAGGTTACTTTAGCAATATTCAGGAGCTTAAAAGAACCTAGAGTGTCTGCCCCAGGGCAAGAATATGATTAGTGATTGCAAAAAACACAGATAGTTCTTCTTTCCATCTCTCAGGTACCTCAGGCCCCCCAGTATCTTCTAATGTATTTTTCTTTGCTGTCATAGCTCATCTGTCTGCTCAGGAAAGCAGTAACAAATTGCTCACTGGATTCTGTATTTTAAAAGCCTGTCCCAAATGCTGAATTGCTGACGTTGATCAATGGACGCTCCGCTCAGCAGCAATACACTGCATGTTACAATGTATTTTAAAGTTCCCAAAGTTTACATTTTTTACTCTGTGTATTTAATAGAAGAAACCAAGTAAAATAAAGAGGTGTATGAGATCAAATCTGATAAATAATTTCTTTGCTGTTACATTTACCAACAAAATGTGCTACAGTAACGATTTTGAAGAATTTCCAGTTCAATAAGCATATTTACCACATAATAAATTTTCAGTAAATTTGCTTTGCACACTCAGGTTAAATATAAGGCTGACTATAGACTGGTGCATGTCTCAGCAAGAAAGATGGTGTACTGGTGTACTGTGCCTTTAACCGTCTACAGATCGAATTTCAGGGTTCCCTAAGCTGTGTCTGATTGACCTCCCATCTGATGGTTCCTGCATAGCTTTGCAGAGCAAGCAGCATGATCTTTTTAGCTTTTTAGTTGACTCTAAGCATGGCCGTCCTTATTATGAGGCAGCCTGAGGGGGCATTCCTCCTGGATGGCCGGGTGGGGGGGGGTTAGGGGCTGCCGAGTAGGCGGGTGAGGGGTGGCAGGGGGCGTTCGGGTGGTGGTGGGGGTGGCAGGGGGCAGCCACAGCGCCCCAAGTTGCTAAGAGCTCTTAGCAACCTGTGATGCTCTGTGCAACTTCCCACCCAGCTCACTGACATCACCGGTTGCCAGGAGTTGAGCTGGACTCTCTAGCTTGCCAGTGACCATCAATGTAAAGGGGACAATCTGACCACCACTGTAAGTGCGGCATTCTTCCCACTGACCACCACTATAAGTGGGGCATTCTTTCCACCACTGTAAGGCATTATTTTCACTGACCAACAAATAAGGGGGCATTATTCTTACTGACCTCTAGTGAATTAATTTTGTCAGGGGTTCAATGAAATGTAAAAAATATTTCAAGGGTGCCTCTGGGTAAAAAGGTTGTACTAGACTTCCTTAGAGAGTCTGGGTTCAAAAACCTCTTAACCAGTCAACAGGAGTCAAGAGATCTAGGGGACAACTAGGCTATTATCAGAAAAGAATATGTGATGTCATTGCTCTACTCTGATAAGGAAGTTTAGGATTTTTCTGCTAGAGAAATGTCTTTACGGAGGTTGGGGATTGTCATTCCATAATAACCTGCTTCTTTAACTAAATAAAGAGGGATCCTCCTTTGATTCTTTCCAGAACTTGTGTTATGTGTATCAATACCACCACAGATGCATAGCAGTTCCTCCACCCAGCCACTGAAAACCCGCAGCCCTGCTTCGAGAAAGTTTTTAAAAATCTATTGCACACCTTACAGGCTTTTCCAATTCATTGGTGGATGGCGCCACCATTCTGTCATAGGAAAAGAAGGATCCTCATCAGCACACCTTACTACTGTACAACCCCTTAGTGACACAGCTTCAGAATTTGTTTTAGTTTCATCTTCCTTATTTATTGCAACTACACACATTTTATACTGTTTTTCTTTAAAGGACAAAATGGGCTTTAATTTGATGTGACATGGGATATATATTAAACAAAATAGTTTGCGCTGGAAGTAGGTATGTCGGCACCAGCCGCAACAATGTATGTATAGATGTAAAATGGAAGGCTTGTGTGTTGCGCTCGGTTCAAAATCTATTTGGTTTGTCCGTGATATATCATCAAAACAATATTTTATATAAGTCGATGTGGTAAAAGGTGATAATGAAATTAAATAAACACAATCTGTATAAAAACTAATGTGTATATACTAAATGTGAATATGTGATCACAAATGCTAATAAATAAAGTATGTGAAAAGTGATGGCTCATTTTCCCACATGACAGAATTATTCCATCACCGATTTTAAACTAACTGAAAGATCGTGATGGAAAAATTCCATCATCGTTTGGAAAGGGGTTAATTATAATCTTGTCCTTTATTTACATAAAGCAAAAGGCATCACAAACTGACATTTCACAACCTTGCAGGATCCCCTTTTCAAGGCAGAGCTGCATCCTGAAAGGTCCCTAAACAATGGCTTGCAATGCCTATTGTATTATGTGAATATAGGACAAGATTATCACAATACCAAGGTGTGCTGGTGTAGAAACGTATTTTCCTGCAGAGTTTCCATCTTTCTTTTATCCTGTTTTGTGTGTGTGTGGCATATCACATGACGCTGAGAGACAAAACAAGGGAAAGTTTGCCTTTACTTTCTGGGGCGGTGCCTGTCCTGCCAGGAGGACAAGTGGAAGAGCCTCTCCATGTGCATCCCCCAGGTGAGGAAGATGCATGAATATCTCAAGAGAGTAAGAAGGTAGTCTGCTGCTGCAACGAGGACTGTGTCCTGTATCCGTTTAATGTCCTCTATGAGGTGTTGTGAGTAATGAGGCTGGTACTGGGGACTGTATTGAGAAAGCCTTGGAGTAAAGTGAAACACGAAACAAGGTTGTTCTTGGGGAGAGTGGCGCTACCCCTGGGTCTGATACCTGTGTGAGTCAAGCACAATGAGCAAGTTTAATCAGTTAGCCTTTGGTCGTCTACTATGTGGCAGATTTCAGGGCCAGTTGACCTACATTGAAGCAGTCTCTGATTGTCTTTAATTACATGTGTGCAGTATCTGTCAGTCTTTTAAAATGTGAACAGTACCAATAATTAGGTTGCAATACCCCCCCCCTTCCTTTTGGTCAGTGTCTGGAGTTTCTTTTGATCACACTCAATTGGAGTCCAATTTAATGGAGAAGCAGATCATGTTATGCAGATAAGATCTACACTTAGGCCTGGTTCACACCTGGGCGTTTTACAGCGCGTTCCTACGCACTGTAAAACGCTCAACATGTGAAAACCAATAATTGACTATGGGCATGGTTCCCAGCTGGGCGTTTTACAGCGCGTAGGAACGTGTTGTAAAATGCCCTACGCCCAAAGAAGTACAGGAGCTTCTTTGGGGTGTATTTGCTGCGCATATCCATTAGGATAAAGCCGGATAGCCCTCGGAAACGCGTGTTTGCCACGTGTTTCTTTTACCGCAAATTGCGGTAAAAACGTGCGACACCAAACACGCATATTCCGTATGCCCATGTGTGAACCCAGCCTGAGAGTTTTCTTACCATGAAGTGTTCCAATCCAGGTTGAATCTCAGCAGAAAGTACTCAGCCCACTTATCACTAATTTATCTTTTATTAATATTTATATCTGCAAATATATCAGTTTCAAGAGAGCATTCCGAGAGCCCATTTAGACTTGCTTTGTGGGAAAGCGCAGTCTTTATTGCACATTACCAAAGCGCCTAGCAATACGCCTGTTCTGTGTATAGTGTGTTGCAGTGTCATGCAATGTGAATGGCACCCAGCGGTGTATTTAAGTTTCATGCTGCCCTAGGCAAGACGAAACTCGGCACCCCTCCTGCACAGCCACAGACCAGTCCTGACCCCCTCCATCAGCCTGCAGAGCCACAGATGTCCCCCTGCACCCAGACCCCATCCCGATCCTGCACAGCAATATGTTTTTACGGACCCATTTTCTTCACTGACCTGATCGGCACCGGCGGGGACTGGCTTCCCCTGCCCACTCCTCCTCCTTCTATGCACCTCCTCCTCCTGAAGAGCCCGACACAAGTTGGGCCCGCCTCCTCCTGCTCGCTGCCTCCGTGAGTTCACGAGGCAGCCGATGCTGCTCTATTTCGTGCAGCCCGCTCGCCTTGCTGTTTTGGGGGTGGCATTTACGTCGCCATCCTGAAATCTGCCGCCCAAGGCAAACACCTTGTTTGCCTCGCGGCAGATACGCCCCTGATGGCACCCCAACGCTTTGTACAGTACAGCCCAATGCCCCACAGTGCAAAAGTACACATATACCATGAGTTGTAATGTGATGCCTTTTTTAACAAGGGACAGTACGTTTTTTCATCCATTGGGATGCGTTGGCATCCAATTTATATTAAATGGGGTGCCTTAACACAATGCATGCTACAGCGTGCCATCAGGGATGTCTCTAGCTTCCAAGCCTTCTGAGGTGGCCGGACAGCACTTGTGTTGCTGGATGGTGCACAATCAGGGGGGGGGGGGGGGGGGGGATCCCCCTAAACACCCTGGAGGGGGGTGGTTAAAG
>NW_017307502.1:44282-78101 GCF_000935625.1 Nanorana parkeri
CTGGATGTAGCGCAACCAGGGGGGGGGGGGTGGAGAGTGATCCCGCTAAGCACCATGCAGGGAGATGTATAAGGGCATCTCATTGCCCAGCTCTTAGCAACCTGGGAAACTCTCACCAGTGATATCACTGGTTGCCAGGATCTTGACAGGATACCGGCGTTAGCATCCCAGGTTGCTGAGAGCTGGGTGGAGGGATGTGTATGGCACTTACACATTTCCCTGTACGGCTCTTAGCAACCTGGGACTCTCTGGCCGAAAGGGGGGTGGGAGGCACACTGCAAACATTGTGCAGCAGAGCGGCCATGTTGCTCTTCTTTCCACACCCCACAGGACCCATAGAGATGCGGCCTGAGGCAATTAGAGGGATGGCCCTGCTTGCCATAACGCACATTAACACACTGCAACGGAGCGCTTAAAGGAGAACTATGGGGTCAGTGTTTTTCCCCATAGTTCTTCTTAAGGTAACGGGAGGACACAAACTAGCGTCCTCCCGTTACCCTAAGCTCAGTATACCACGAGCTACAGCTCACGGTATACTGAGACGCCGCAGCCGGAGCGGATCCCGACGTAGATGACGGGATCCGCCCAGCTGCGTGAGTGACAGCTGGCTCTGCCTATCCAGAGGCAGAGCCAGCTGTACCCGCCCCCTCCCCCGTCCGTTCCGCCAGTCAGCGCTGGCAGATCGGAGCGGGGAGAGGGGAATCCAGCCCCTCCCCCTGTCACGGCAGAGAGCCGTGACAGGATCGAGAGGTGAGCGAACCTGGTATGTGTTCGCTCACCTCCCGATCTACTGTGCCGACCTGTGACAGTCTCATTGTCACAGGTCGGCTACAACTATGAGGTGAGTGGAAATCACTCATCTCATAGTTCTCCTTTAAGTATAAATGGTCCCTCAATTTTGACCAAATAAGAGTCTGGATAGCTGTAGAACATATTTTAACATAAGATTAACTATATTATGTTTGTTTAGATTTTTTTTTATTAGGTTTTACTGTGTACATGACAGGACCTCTTCAAGACACTTTCCTCTGTCAAGTGTCATGTCTCTGAAGACTTCTAAAAATAAAGCACGGCCAGCTCTGAGTATATTTACCTTTCTCTTCGTTCATTCAACATCACAGGGCAGCTGTAAGAGTTGGAGATAAAGGCAAATGATTGTGCGTGTAAATTCCGGAGGCACTGACATTTCACTACGCTCTACAAGAAAGACCTGCATAAAGGTTGCGAGTTGGAGATACGAGATTCACTCGGCAAGCATATGGCACAAATGTGAGCTGGGAAATAATACCTCTGGGCCCGTGTTTACTTTCCAGTTAGAAACCAAATGACCAGCTGTGCCTGGCAATGCCTAGTGCACTGACCTGATTCCCATCGTCCTTGTATCCACAAAATGAACCTGGATTCCAGTGGACAGGGGGGAGGCAAACAAGGAAAGGTTCTCTTTGTATTAGCAGTAAGGACTAGAGCGCTACAAAACACAGAAAAGGGAAGAATGATAGTTAAAAGAGAAGAGCAGTAATAAAGGATACTGACTGCCTGTTAAATGTATCTAAACCCCCAAAAATGTAATCTATTGCAGCTTATCAGTCCTCAGATGTGATGGCTGCATTGGTTTTCTTTTTTTCTTCATTTTCACTTGGTGATTTTGCCAATAACACACTTCCAGTCCTTGAGTGATAACATTCACTTGCCTTTCAGTTTCAGGGCAACAGAAACAAGATATGACTACAGAACCCCTCTCATGTCCTATTGTGAAAACGCAAATACCAGTATACAAAGTCCTTCTGGAAAACAATTTTTATTCCATATGCCCATGCAAAAAGCAACCACTGACATGTGTCTGCCTTATTCGGCGTAGTCACCAGCTATGATTAAAGCAGAGTATGGCAGAAATGCAAAAGGACTTTGCATGCTGGTATTTGCTTTTTCACTGTACGTGCTATGGAAGAGGGACTATCCGAGCACTGGGTGTGGAGTGCCGGGCAATCAACAGGGGAGAGCCGTGCTATATTGCTGTAGGGTCCCATTCCTATTGTCCATAACATAGAGGGGTGTGGTTCTGTAGTGTAACTAATAAGAGCCAGCATAGGCAGAGAGCACAGGAAGTTAACAGCTCACAAAAGCAACAGGTATTTATTTGATCTTCTCACACAGATATGACAAACTGCTTTCAATGGTATATTTTGCAGACCAAAAGGGACCAACTAAAATAAGTTAATTCTTAGAGTTTACAAGCACTTTAACCCACTTCTTTGGAAAGGTATTCCCTGCTGCCATCTGTGTGCCCCAGTTGGCTGCTTCAAGAAGAACACAACAGAAGAATGGCAGAAAGCATACCGAGTTATGTACATTTGGATTTTTTTATTGAGTTGCAACTGAGCCATTGCTGGGAAGTGGACTCCTGCAGCTGTGCAACCTGACTTCATCAAACAGCTATCAAGAGAAATGCTTACAGTAATAGAAGTCTTATGGTTACTCATGGGTTTAAACTACAAATCACTATTAGTCCTCATTCACAGGGGTGGCAAAAACAAACAAACAAAAAAACAGGCATTTGATCCACATTTGTACCAATCCCTAGGCACGTTCTGCCAAGTTAGCACTACAACCAGACATTGCTGTACACATTGCAGTGGGTCTGATCCTTTGCTTCGTGGAAAAGAACCACTGCATATTACTTTCAAATGCCCCCATCCCTCCATCTGCCAAACATGACCACTGATGTGAATGGGACCACACGCCAACCATGTGCCAAATGCTTGGCACATGGTTGCGCCATGGTAGTTTCATGTAAAATCCCCCTTGGGATACAGTGCTCATAGCTGTTGACTTTTTCAAAACCAGGTCAAGAAGACTTGAGCGGACTTGGCCAACCAGGTTCCACCTATAACTAGGAATTAAAACACTTTTATATGGGCTAGCCCTTTTAAAAAAAGTGATAGATGTGTAGATGTAATAATTGTTACTATTTCTGGCTCTAAATATTCTGTAAAGTTGATTATAATACTGGACAATCCTCCTGTTCTGTTATGATCTTGCATTTTGTATACATGGCAAGCTTGGACCAATGTAGCAAGGTCTCAGCAGGCACACCTGTGTGCTGTTACTAGAATATCTTCGGATTAGTTGCTTAGCTGTACATTGGTTCAGAAAGATCTAAGGTTTTATTACGGATACTTATTTTTTTTCCTAAAGGCTATCCAAGCATTTTCGGCTTGAAAGATTTTCCCAATACCGTGCTGCACAGTTGTGTTCCAGCTAATACTGACCCAGAAAGAAGCCGCCGCAAATTACAACATGGCAAGCAAGTCACAATTTATTTTTTTTGTATTTATTTTGCAAGGGTTCTATGGAAGGTAATTAAACTAAAAGCTACTAATCTGCCTCTCTTGCAAGAGAACCGAATTGCAGAATGCCATGAAATATTTATTGAGCACTAGTGAATACATAATTATTATTTCAGTAGTTTATAAAAAAAAATTAAAAATAAACAACAAAAGTGTTAATCTTCGCTCTGCTTTATTTTTTCATAAAATGTGCCATTACATAAAGACATGAAAGATTTTGTTTCATCTTGGGAAAAGCAACAAATACACAGAGAAAGTGAAGAAAATCTTGTAATATTTATATACCACACTGCTACCAGACAGTAATTATTTAGTTTACGGCAGAAACAGATAGATGGAAAAATGCAGTTAAAAACGGTAAATGTCTGATAAAAGGCGAGGATTTTAAAATGCACCTTACCCTCAAAAATGTGCTCTCCATACTGCTGTGGAGTGTATGTGTTAAATAAATTATATTAATCCACACTCCTGACTATATAAAAGATTACTATAAATAAACTAAATAGCTGCAAGTGCTCTAATGATGTGTATCATTCAATTTGTATAATATCTCAAGTGCACTGTGCTCCCCCCACAATTAGCACGTAAACTCAATATTCTGCTAAAGTGTAAATACTAACACCAATATCTCTAAATTTGGATGCAAATTCCATCAAAACAGCTGAAAAAAAGTCCATTCCTTCAGACAAAACTATAATATTTAAATAGATAAACCGATATGTAAAGTTCCAAAAAAAAGTCCACCACAGATGCTTAATCAAAGGGTGCTCCCTAATCAGTGCTCATTAAACATCATTCTGAAATCAAAAAGCTGTTTTCACAATAATATTCAACCTCCTAGTGCCGTGTGTAAAATATCCATCACCGTTATTTGCTAATTTTGGGGGGAGTGCAGTGCACTTGAGATATTATATGATACAGTGTTAGCCACAAAATCAAGGCTGGATATGTTGTCCACATAGGCAATTGCCAGGAAGATTGCTATGCCAACTAATGCAAGCATTGCATTCTGTTAGACATAATTATTTGCTTGCTAGGTCAACATTTGAAGACCAATTTTTTGTTTTGCATAGAGTGAGTGATTAGATATCCCTCCAAATTGAATCCAAAAGATACTCCACTGCACTCCTTTACAATATACCTATTGTGGATGGGTGCTGAAATGACTGCAGCTGGAATCCAAATGATAATAGAATGTCAACAGCACACCAAGGTCAAGTATCCAAAATTGACTTTTTTGGCACATGTCCATCTTGTCACAACACTTCGGGGCCACAATTGGTCCCTTTATCAGGCACAATATGTTGCCTGATGAAGGGACTCAAAATGCAGTGCACAGTGCCTTGTGAGAAGCTCGGCAGATGAAGAGCCCACCGAACGCCCTGACAGTTTGTGTGTTTGCCGAACACACGAATTGCCGACGTTCGAGTCGAACTCATGAATGAACATCGAGCCCATCTCTATTTCAGAGTGAGGAAATTACACCACTCTTCATTTTAAAAGGAGACACTGGAATGCTTGTGTGTACAAATGATGCCACCGAGATATAAGATCTGGTAACCAGGTGAAAGGGTTGGATAAGATGGATCCAAAAGCTTGGTTTGATTGTATTCCTTTAGTCTATTATGTGTGTTTGAAATTAGTTTTTATTATTTTAATCTTTCATTGAAGGGCTAGTCTATGCAAAAATAAATAAAGCTAATTTAAGGTGACACTGAATTAAATCTTAATAATGCATTCAAGTACATTAATTAGCAAAAATATATCTTATTTGTGTATCATACATTGTATATTTCTCACATTATTGGTGCTGAGACTGTCCTTCATTCTGGGTGGGGGCTACTTTTGTTCCCCATGGTCCCTGTGTGTGTTGTATAGTAGCCACCGCTCCAAGCTCACTCCCATGATGGACTACTCCATTGTATTGTATTGAGATCGTAGTCCATTGCAGGAGTGAGCTTGGAGCAGTGGCTACTTTACAACATACACAGGGACCATGGGGAACAAATATAGCCACTCTCCAGAAGGAAGGACAGTTTCAGCACCAATTCAGAGATGGTTTGAGGATCTACTGCTGAGTGATACACAAATAAATATTTTTGACAATAGTTAAAGGATAATTAAACCCTCGGCTTTTTTTGCATATACTGTATCTACTGCTAGCAAGCAGTAGATATATGCAAAAAGTGTAAAAAAATAAAAAATAAAAAACATGCTTTTAAAAGGGTTATTACTTACCTGTGTCTTCCCCGCACGCTCCCATCCAAAAATGTGAACATTCTCAGGCAGCCGCAAAGCATCTTGGGGCAGGCGCATGCGCAGATCACATTATTGGCCGGGACGCGAGGAGAGACACAAGGTAAGTCTATGGACGCGTGCACCCGCATGCAGACACAGTGGGACAGGAAGTGCCAGCAAGCCCATAGGAGTCACTGCTGGATCGGAGACCCGCCGCAGCGCTGGAGGGACAGCTGAAAAGGACAAGAAAGAAGAAGATCTGATTAACAAACATCATTAAAAGGTAAGTGCTGACATTAACATTGGGGGAGGGAAAAACATGTTTGCTTTTAATGTCACTTTAAGACACTTGAATGCAATTTGAAGAATTAACTCCTGAGTTTAGTGTCATTTTTATAAATTCTGCAACAGATGGTGAGGCACACTAGATTTAATGTACCCCGTGTGAATTGGGACATGTATGGACAGATATGTGCACCACCAATAGTGATATGAGCTAAAGAAGAAGTGTGGGGAGAGTAAAATATACTGTTTAGAGATAGTGTGGGAAACTGCAGCTGCCACATGCCGGCTCTATAACGAGAGCTGAATGATGATATAACTGCTTATCGCTCAGCTCTTGGACTCTTTTCCCAGTGGCAATAACTTTACTTCTCTTTTAAGGCTAACCTCTGGGCAAGCAACTAAATATTATTGAAATACATACATGCAAACTCTTGTACCTCCCAAAGGATGTGTAATTCAGTTTAGTCAGTCTAGTGATTCGGACACAGGGGCCATGGGGAACAAAAGTAGTCACCCTCCAGAAGGAAGGACAGTGTCAGCACCAATTCAGAGATGATTTGAGGATCTACAGCTGAGTGATACACAAATAAGATACATTTTTGTTAATAGTTAAGATACTTGAATGTATTTTCAAGATTTAACTCCTGAGTTTAGTGTCACTTTATTGCAGATCTTTGTGTATATTTCTAAAAGGTGCCCATGCACCTTACAATTATGATGGAAAAAACTAACGCGAACGGGTTTTCGTACGATAATCGGCCAGTTGACGGAAAGTGAATGATCACAATTAATGTACACCTGGCCGAATTTCCTCGATCAGTCAGGCTGGAAAACTTTTTTGGAACCGAACGAAAATCGATGGATTAGTGGCATTTTCATACGAAAAAAGACCAAAAACTTTTCCTTGTTGCACTCCTTACCGAAAGTCTCTTGTAATGGGGCGGTGCTCGCAGTGACTACGGATGGCGCCGCAAACATCAGCAAATATGTAGTAATGTCACCAGCACACAAAATCCTTTTAGGATAACAAAGTCTTCATTTATTTATTTATTGAAGTTACTTGTCATATAAACTTCAATAAATGAAGACTTTGTTATCCTAAAAGGATTTGGTGTGCTGGTGACATTACTACATATTCGTAAGGGGGAAAAAAACACAACAAGAACACGGCACATGCACAAATGAAAATCCGTTCTGTCGATCGACGAAATTCGTTGAGTTAGTATTTCTAGCGAGCGATAATTGAAATCGACATTGGTCTGTTCATGATGGGGTATTTGAGCTAAAATCGAAAGAGGGTTCTTGGCAGCAACGAAGATTTCCGATCGAAAAATTGTAAGGTGTATGTCCAGCTTTAAAAACACAGATGATATTCATAAAACATAGCAATTTCTACGTGGTACCAGACAAAGGGAAATCAGCTTGCATAGTCTCAAAAAAAGTTTTCCGAAGTCATGTGATCTCACCGTGTAATTGAACAGGCTAATTACCCACTAGGCACACACATTACAGGGCTGTCTAAGCACAAATGGGTAATTATGTAGCTGATTAATTAGCAGCACCGAGACGGAATGATTACCCAATAAAAATGACAAGGTAGTTACTAACTGGCTCTTCAGCAGTGGGGATATATTTGTTTCAGGACAAGATTAAACCGCCCACTAATAACTTCACCCAAACATATAGACTGAACATAAACAAAACACCCTGTCAAATCTACATTTTAAATGGTTTCATTAAATTGATGTATGGTTTCTGGTTCAAATAGCACTGAGAAAATGGAAATATCACTTAACTTAATATTCTACAACAGAGGGACCAACCTGTAGCTTTCCAGCTGCTGTTCATTTCCATACTTAGGGTATCCATAAACTTATATCAGATGCATGCTTTGTATCTGATCATTAAAAAAAAGAAAAAGCTGGTATAAAGTTTTTGGCAGTTTTCTTAAAGAAGTTCACAGCATATCCTATCCTGTTATAACATCAGCATTGTAATAGGAATACATACTAGAGTTGTTTTTGATAATACAATCAAAGCTTACTTGAGAAAATCCCTTTTATGTAGTGAGTTCTGCCTTCCGTCTGCCCATCACTTTCACCAACTTCCTGGATTCCCAGTGTACTTTGTGTCTCTTTCCCTGCTGCTTGATATGATGCAATCTCCATTCTCAATACTACATATCCCATTATGCATTACTTCCAGCAAGCAATGATAATGCTACATTGTTGAGACGATGAGTTGTAGAACAGAAGTGGGGCTCTGTGAGTTAAGATACAAGGCAGTGCATATTCACAGAGCTGAGTGAAATGGTAACAGTGCATTGAGGAAGAACATCCTATGGGCATACTTCTAGATAGCTCTGGTTATGAGGAGTGGGGTAGAAACTATGGAAATTCAATATAGAAATATGTATTTGTTTTAGGTTTATCACCGTAGATACCCTTTAGTTAAGCTCTTTCCATGATTCTGTGATCAATGCGGGCTTATCAGCAATCTGTGTACAGACCAGCAAAGCTTGTTTTTGAGTGCTATTAGACTGCATTTCTATCGTTTGCATTAGCTGCAAGGGAAAGTGGACCTGTTACAAACCTGGCCAAGTCACGTTCAGCTCAGAGGTTATCTTCAAGGAAAAATGTAGATTACATTCTACATGATAAAGTGCACACTACCTTCTCAAAAACAAAAGTGTACACATCATCATTTTATTGGTGGGTAGCGACAAGAAAATCATTCCTTTATGCTTATTTGTTGTTTTTTTTTCTTCTTTGGTGTATATTAGTAAATGGTGTTTTATAGTTTCTCTTGGCCCACCTCACTATTATATTAAATAGACCCTGTTGCATATGAAAAACTCTGAACCAAGCACATACTTGTATAGAAGATACAGAATGCTTACCTCTCCCTTTGCTCATACTGTTGGATGCTGCCCTGATTTTGAGAAACTGTACACCAAAGTCTGCTAGAAAACTGACACTTCCAGGAGTGTTTATCTCCATGGTCCCACACAGCTCTCCCTGCTTCCTACTGCTGACCTCCATGTCAGTGCAGGAGACAATGCTAATGTGGGGTAAGCAGGAAGATTTCTGTGAATACAGCCTGACATCTATCGTCATGTAACCTTGGCTCACTGTATTCCTGGAGTGAGCGGGACTCACACATGATAAGGTAAACACCAATTGGTCCAGGAGGAAAGATCACCTCACTGCTACTGCCGAGGAAGAAGAGGAAGGCCCTGTACCATCACAAGACCTGCCTGAAAACTGCAAGATTAATGTATTTATAAAATGTATACATATCTTAACAACAACAACAAAAATACTGGTGTGGGGAACTTTAGGGAGGGTTAAGAGGCCCAAAAGCTCAGAGATGGGTATTAACTCACCAAGAAGAACTAGAATTTTAGGTAGTTTAATTGGCTTTAGGTGTACAAGAAGATTTTCTTCTCATTTCTATAATGGTAAAAATCTGCATTGCCATGCTTCCATACTCTACACTTGCTGGATCCAGACTAACTAACCACATGGTCAGATAGGAAGTAGCAAATTGGCAAGGTCTGTACCGCAAGAAATTAAAGTACAAACTTTTAAGCTGACTGCTAGTGGCTGTTATGGTACCCCATAGACTTATCTCAAACTCAGTGCTCAAAGTGTGTAAAATCATCTCAGTCAACCTAGTGCTTTTCCTTATAGGTAATGTAAGGGCTGCCCCTACACTATTCGCCGTCTGTGACAGGGTTGGAGTGGGAGGGTAGGGTTGCTGTCAATGAATCTTCATTCCAGTGTGGATCCTGGGTCGAGTGCTGTCAGTGAATGGGTCCAGCAGCTCTGTCCAACATCCCACCTGCATCACTGATATCGCTTGTTTCCAAGATCTGGGTGGGACGCCAGCAAGAGCTTCCTGTTAAGCTCCCAGTAACTGGTGACATCTGTGAGCTGGGCAGGAAGCCAGACAGAGTGTCACAGGTTGCTTAGAGCTTTTAGCAACCTGAGATGTTGTGGCCGCCCCCCCTTCATTACACAACTTCCACGCACCAATGAGATGCCGCCTGAGTCGCCTGCCACCCTGGGTAAGACTGTTACCAAATATACTTTTATATTATCAAATTATATTATGTGAAGTGGAATCATAGAATCATAATTAAGGTAAAGTACTGTCTTCCTATAGACATCCTTAAGTATAATTTATTGTTTTGCAGTAGTAGATAAGTTTTGCCTAATGTTTCTTTTCTACAATTTTTACACATCAGTCCTTATGCTGTGCTGTGATAATACAGTATATAACATTGCAACTGCGGTTACTGTATGGCTCTGTGTCTCTTGGGGTAAAATCATTAGTTCCTCTTAGCAGATGGTTTGCCTGCTCTGCTCAAAAATTACCTGCACTAGGACATCCACAGATACAGAACAATTCAAATAAATAGCTAAAAATTAAAGATGGTAAACAGATAAACTCACAGAATTTCCTGAGCTGCAGCAGGTTGGGAACACTGCGGTGTCTGATATTTTAGGAAGGAGCACGTTAATATGTAAAACCCAACAATCAGCTTCTCTTACTTGCTACCTAAGTGCAAAAAAAGTAGATGTTGTCATAAATTCAGAGCTGTCCTGTGACCTCTGCACCACAAAGAGCCCTCCTAATTCTTATCTTGGATTGCAGAATAATTGGCTTTTATGTTGTAGAGATCAGAGAGTAGGTGGGTCTGAGCAGATCTGCAAAACTGGGCAGGACTGACAACACTCAGGGCCCATTAACACTAGGTGTGATGGGCTGCATTGGGCAAAACAAAAATGGTTGGTGTTGTCAGCCCACAACAGGGCATACGCAGAACTATAAAAAGCAATGTAAAATGGAAATGTTGTCCCCTTATACATTTGAATCTATGTCTATGATAGATCCATGTCTACTACATTTCATTCTACCCTCCCTGGAAACCCCAAAATTATCTGTTGATAATGCCAGTCCTCTCTGGGTTACGTAACTTCCTTTGAGAGAGAAACAACAGGCCAACTCAAAATTATAGCAGTGCAATCTATGAGCACATTCTACATGGTGGATGTGTCAGCATTAGCTAATGCCAGTTTTGGGCATAATGTTTTACAGACGGCAGTTTGACTGGCCTGTAAAACATTTCTTTAGGACGATTATTCAGATTCTTGGTTCTATTTTTTAGCCTGGCCCATAATGACACTGCAATAGATCGTTCCAGTCCTCCAATGAAAGAAAGAGAAACAAATATGTTTGTGCTCACAGGAAAATACTTTACTCTGCATTTATTTGTTGGGCAGCACAGTGGCTTAGTGGTTAACACTTCTGCTTTGCAGTACTGAGGGTCCCCAGTCAGGGCACTATCTGCAAGGAGTTTGCATGTTCTTCCTTGTGTGGGGTTCCTCCGGGTACTCTGGTTTCCTCCTACACTCCATAGACACGTGGGAAGGTTAATTGGCTCCTGTTTAAATTGGCCTTGTATGCATGTGCAATAGGGACCATAGATTGTAAGCTCCTTGAGGGCAGAGGCTGATGGGTAGTATACGAATTGCTGCATTGATTGTCAGCGATATATAAATACCTAAAATAATTTAAATACACAGTACCCACTCCTCTGGCTTGTTTCTACCTACATGTGTAAATACCTTGTTTATGGTATTTCCACTGCTATGCCATGCAACTGAGTTGGTCAAAGCTGTGGAGATGGTTTTTGCCACCAGCATAGGCCACCCCCTGGACTGTATTTCGGATTTTTTGCACCTAGCGTCCAACTACTGCAGGTAGCGATATACCAAGTCAATGATTATCTAAAGCAGAGCTGTGTCCCCCAATGAACCCAGTAAAATAATTTTATAGTGAGCACAAAAATCAAAATTTTCTTTACTTCTAAGGTCATATAGAGAAAATAAACATGTGAATGCGCCTGTATTGCAGGAATGTACTGCATGGTTTTTTTTTGTTTTTTTTTTTTGCCTTGACATAGCTTTAACTTTCAAAACTTGCAATCTGAGTCAAAGCCTTTTATATACTCAATCAGTCACCTTTTTGTTAACTTATGTAGTCTCTTACTGCACCAACCATTCATATAAACATATATCCCCACCTGGTTAAGAGAGCTCATGAGTAGTAACATTCCCTCCTCCCCCACTCTAATCACATTTAAGTGCCAAGGGAAGCTGGGTTTGATTACAAATGAAAGTCATCTGAAATTATTTGCCTTTAGCAGAGATTGCAAGAGCTTAAAGTTTGCAAACAACTTAAACTTTCTTCTCTAGATTTAATAAAAGCTTTAGCACAGTATCTGCACCACTGCTACCAAATGTATTCAAGTAGGTTCTTGCTGCTGGATAACAAGACCTTTTTGGCTTTACCAAACATCTCCATCATAATATTCTTGTTCATATACACCGATCAGTCATAACATTATGACCACTGACAGGTGAGGTGTGATGCTTAGAAGCCTTGGGTTCTGCCATTCATGTGGGTGTTACCTTGACATGTACATTATACCACTTACCAAAACATTGTTACTGACCAAGTACACCCCTTCATGGAAATGGTATTCCCTGATGGAAGTGGCCTCTTTCAGCAGGACAATGCACCATGCCATACTGCAAAGATGGTTCAAGAATGGAGGAACACAACAGCAAGTTTGAGGTGCTGACTTGACCTCCAAATCTCAATCCGATTGCGCATCTGAGGAATGTGCTGGAAAAAAAAGTCTGATCCATGGGGGCCCCACCTCGCGACTTAAAGCGATGATGTTGCATGGTCACATGTCCTAGTCACATGTCTAGTCACATGCCCCAATAATCCAGGAAGTGAATGGAGAGCTAGTAATCTGCCGTTAGTAAACATGGACACTGTCAGAAGACTGGGAAAGAAACGAGAAATAAGGAATGTAAAGAATACAAAGTCGGCAATGATCTACAAGTATGTATTTGTAGATTGTCATTACTAAACATTTCTAAAGGTGTGTTTGTTGTCATTTTAAAGATATGGGTAAAGGTCTGCTTTAAAGGATCTGCTACTGATGGCTTGATGCCAAATACCACAGCATACCTTCTGAGGTCTAGTGGAGTACATGACTTGACTGGTCAGGGCTGTTTTGGTGGCAAAAGGGGGACCTACTCAATATTATTCAGTTGGTCATACTGTTATGGCTGATCAGTGTATATTTAATGAGTGAAGGAAGGAGGCTTAGGCAATATAAACAAATGCATAGAAAAAACAAAATACATTATGCTTACACACATGTTACAAATATTTTGAAATTTCTCTGTCAGGCTTGTATCGCTTTTATGAGGAATATATCACAATCACCATCTTTATTTGCTTTTAAGCTAATAATCCTACATGGAGCCTAAGATAACATCATAAATTAAGGCCTAATACCCTATTCCGCTGCATACTCATTTCATCTTGCACCAGGAGCCTCTGCGCTGATAGCCAAACCTCATGCTCAAGCATTATTAAGATCTTGATACAAGTATAAACGGCTCTGTGGATCTCATATTGCAGCTTGTATTTTCAGTAGTAAAGGCAAATAGCCATGTGTCTTGTTCACAAGGATGTGAATCCAGCAAAATCAATGAGATTTAAACATTAACAAGATCAGTTTGATGCTGGGGTTTGACCCCTTTACCACTCACAATCTGTAGATTAACAATCTCCAGCACAATGGCCCATGGTTGGGATACATCATTAAAGGTCTTCCCTTTGAGAGCCACATGCCGACACTTTGTGTGGTGGGATGTTCTGAATACCGGATGTCACTGACAGCACCAGTCCACACTGACTACAGGGAACCTATTGCAATGGTTACTGTTTATGTAAGCACTATGTCCAGTATGATCACCTGCAGTCTGGAGACTTCATAGAATCAAAATAATCCTTCAGTTTACAGATGGCACTGCAGCTTGAAGGTGATAACATTTATCTATAAATACTCCAATTGTCAAATCTAATTACAGTAATAAAACATGTTTTACTCTTTAGTTCATTAGCCAGTGTGCCAAATAAAATGTGGCCTGGGCATCGAGGCATCAGTGACATTTGGTCATAAAAGGACTAAAGAAATGTTGCAATGGGATAGACCTTACCATGTAGCAATTTTCTAAATCATTTATTGGGGATATTTGTTTCTGGTTGAGATATACATTCATTGGCCACTTTATTAGGTACACCTTGATAGTACCGGGTTGGACCCCTTTTGCCTTCAGAACTGCCTTATTCTTCGTGGCATAGATTCAACAAGGTGTTGGAAACATTCCTTTAGAGATTTTGGTCCATATTGGCATGATAGCATCATGGGCCCAAAGTGTGCCAAGAAAATATCCCCCACACCATTACACCCCCACCACCAGCCTGAACCGTTGTGTAACAAGGACACTCCACTGTAGTCCAGGTAAGTCAAGGAAACACAGTTTATTGAAAGGGCAAACACAAAATAGCTTGAAACAACAACATAAGACAGTCTTTTAGCTTCGCTCTGTAGCTTTCCACAGCTTCAAGACACTCACGCTTGCTCACCCCTCGTGAGCCCTCACTCTGCTCTCTTAGCAGTCTGTCCGACAGGTCCCTGGGGTCACCGACCTTCCTGACCTCTCCCAGCCACCCCTGGCTGTTCCGTGTGCGTCCAGCACGCACCCGAGTTTGTCTGTGTGCTCCCTGCACACACACACAACTCCAACACTCTCCTGAGCACTGGGCTGGCTTTCTGATAAGGCTGCTCTCAGCCACCTGATTAGCCCAGACTGGTCATTGGCAACACCTGGCCCCAGGACTGGAGATCTCATCCCACCCAGAGCTCTACGAAATCTCCAGATCCCAGCTGCAAATAGGAAAACCTGGAATAACCTGAAAAGCCAGGTTCTTCCTTATACCATGCTTTACTTTCTGGACCCTCTCAGCCCCTTTGGCTGAGAGTCCTGGGTACCAAGGTCGCCATCCTCCACTGTGCATTGGCTTACACTGCCACAGTTGATACAAGGCAGGATGGATACATACTTATTATTATTATTATTATTATAATACAGGATTTATATAGCGCCAGTTTGCGCAGAGCTTTCATGTTGTTTACTCCAAATTCTGCCCCGACCATCCGAATGTCGCAGCTGAAATTGAGACCAGGCAACATTTTTCCAATCTTCTATTGTCCAATTTTGGTGAGCCTGTGGGAATTGAAGCCTCCGTTTCCTGTTCTTAGCTGAGTGGCACCCGGTGTGGTCTTCTGCTGCTGTAGCCCATAGGATTCACTGTTCGACGTGTTGTGCGTTCAGAGATGGTATTCTGCATACCTTGGTTGTAACAACTGGTTATTTGAGTTACTGTTGCCCTTCTATCATCTCGAACCAGTCTGCCCATTCTCCTCTGACCTCTGACATCAGCAAGGCACAAAACTGCCGCTCACTGGATATTTTCTCTTTTTCGGACCATTCTCTGTAAACCTGAGAGATGGTTGTGCGTGAAAATCCCAGTAGATCAGCAGTTTTTGAAATACTCAGCCCAGCCTGTCTGGCAACGACAACCATGCCACGTTCAGTCACTTAAATCCCTTTCTTCCCCACCAGCTAAAGAGTCTAATGTTGATGACAAATATTTAAAATGTGTGCAGCTATGCTATTACAATAAAAAAAGCTAAAGTCATAGACTGCACAGTGACCAGAGTTTCACAAGAACTGCATATCCTTCATCACATTTTACTGTATAATACGTCCATTTATAAAAACAAACTGGCACGATGATCTAAACCAGGTCGGCAATTTATATACTATACAAGAAACTCTTTTAGGCTTTTTAAAACTTTGCCATGATTGGGATCCTTATCTGTTCAGCTCATTGCAAGCAGCAGATGCTCAGAATGTAGAATTGCCTTGCTGGCTGGTAACTTGTGTTCCCTCCGGATATAACTGCTCTCTCCGCAGTCATTTCACAGCTTCTCTCTGCACCCTACAGCTCAGACCTTTGTTGGCAAATGCCAATCCCAACAGGGCTGGAAGTTGAAGGCTACGAGATAATAAAGTACAAGCGCTGTCTTTACAGAGACCTGCAGTGTTTTGCAGGTAATAAACCATGACATGGGTTCTTCTTGCAAAGAGTTCAACTATTTCATTCTTAATTGAACCTGCAGGTCTATTGTGAAAACGCCAGCGAGAATAGACACTTGCTGAATAGTAGAGTTTACTATGGTTCCCTCTAGTAACCTGTTTTAAACTTGGTATTGCATTTTTGCAAATAATCATGTAAGTAACGTTTTTGATTTCTGATGACAATTTCAATGGCAGTAAAGTTTATGTGACAATGATAGAGACTGAGTGTTAGAGTACAATCATTTTTTTTTTATTTGGCTCATTCTTTGTGCATATAATGGGATATAAAACACAAGACAGGCTAAGGTTAGGACCACCTTGTGAGCAGTCATGACTAGAGCTTGCTGCTAGAAGGTTTGCAAGCCCACCATGCCCCTAAACCTTCTGACTAATTTCAGGACCTCTGATCAGCAAAAGCAACCAGATTCAGCAATGAAAAACGCAATTGTGTTATTGCATGAAGAGCAACGATGTCATAACACGTACAAGTCATTTACTTCCAGACTTTGTCAAGCATTGTCATGCATGTGGTCAACAATGCACAAAACAGCCTCAATCACGAAAATAACTAGACATGTGCACTGCCCAAAAATTTGTTTTGTTTCGTTCTGATTCAGATTTTGTGTTATTTAGTTTTTCAGGATTCGGGTGTGAAAGTCAGTTCGGATTCGGAATTCGGATACGGACTAAATTCGTTAGCGGTAGTTCGTTCGAACGTTCATTTCATTTTTGTTTCTTACTCGTGTCGTTCATAGTTCGTTTGTTTGCAGCAAAGTGACATTTGAGGGGGGGAAACATTTTTCTCCTTCTCTAATGTCACTTTGCTCCAACGTACGAACGAACGAAAAAGAAACGAACGTTCGAACGAACTACCGCTAACAAATTTCGGAAACGGAAATTCGGATTCGTTTGCATTTGTTATATCTGTCATTCGGAATTTGGATACATCCGAATGTCCGAATTTCCGAAAATTCGTCCGAATTTCGATTCGGAACGAAACGAATCGCACATGTCTAAAAATAACCACCAGCACCAACACAGATGATGCTTCTTCTTTCTTGTACGTGTGCTTAGCAGATACACTTGTGTCACCTTAATCATAGCTTCATAGTATGATTTTTCCACATGTGTGTTTATGAGCCATATAAAAACAACAGCACTGCCAGAGAATAATAGGGATACCTACAAGGGGTATTGTAATGGGAGGAAAATGGAGGGGTGGATGAGATGAGTTCTATTTACAAGCTTTCATACAGAGTGTAGTTGATTGTAATAAAGAATGGAAAAATTGGCAGAGCATGTGTCTAGCTATGGGTGTCAAATAGTTAGAAAGGGCTCTGAAGACTCAGAGAGAACAAAAAACTCTCCACAGATCTCTTCACCGCTGCAAGATAAGAGATCCACTAAGGCAAAATGTGACAAAACATAAAACAATGCTTGGTTTGTCTTCACGGTATTCTGTACTGTCTAGGAAGCAATTTTGTAACTGCAATTTCAGAAAATGACAAAACGTAAACCAATTTTAAAGGGTAGGTGTATTTTTAGTGCAGTTACCTTTGGTGGTCCCCAATGTTCTCCCTGGGATGAGCAAGGTATGATCCTTCCACTGGGATGAATGAGACTGCAAGATATGAAGTGTTGCCATCACACCAAGAAATCTCGTCAGCACAAAATAGAATTAGTCACTGATGCAACTTCCTGGGGGCACACATGATCCTGCCTCCTCAGGCAACTGTGAAATGACTTAAAAAAATGACTACAAACAACCCAACTGTATGAAAAACCCCTTCCCAAACTAAGGGTGTTAAGTGTATATAATCAACGCAATGTAGTATGTCAAAAATGTAACTATTGCACAGGGGCAAAAGATGTGATACACATATAGGTTGATATACATGTATATATTGTAAAGAGCAAGGGGCAAGTTATACCTTTTGTATTACTTCTTGCTCCTACTAGAATGTGAGACCTCACAAGCAGGGTCATCCCAACCCTCCTGTATTGAAATTGTATTGTAACTGTACTGTCTCCCTCCATGTTGAAAAACTCACACTGTTGGCACTATATACATTCTGTATAATAATATGATGATAATAATAATAATAATATTATTATTTATGGAGCACTTTGGGAGAAATCTTTTGGGAGAACCGACAATACATCAAAAAAAGGGAAGTTTATTACAGTTGTCTAGCAAATTGCCTTAAAAAGCAACTAAACCCTCCTCATTTATTACTGTAATATAGTCAGGCTGGACTATAGTCGGGCTGCATATACAGTAATAACTTTAACTTTTTTTTCACTGTGCTGAAGCAATTACATAGTATGCAAACAACACTGCTCATGTGGCATTCATGGAACAACATTATTTAATATGGATCTTCCAGCATCCAAGCAGGTAAAGGTCCAGTCATAGTTTAGAGTGTGAATGGCTTTCGACTATACTCATTACTGAATGAAAACTATGGTGGTCATATGTGGGATGTGCAGGGATTAACTGGATTGATTTTTAAAAGGAGGAAGCGGCACTGAACAGGCTCCATAGGGTAGATCTCAGTGGAATGAAGGCAGGTATGTATGTGGCTTGCCAGGAATTCTGGGGGAGAGCATCAAAGTCAACTGGGTGTACATACACTAACAGGGCACTTATCCTTTAAAGCAGTTCTTGTTTTTTTCATTCATTTATAGCTGTTAATAGATTTTTTATGCAGTCATGCAATGCAGTTGTAAAATACAGCATATATAACCTCATGTATTGTTGGCTCAAATGTTCAATTCAAATCTTTCTTTATGAGCAGGTACTCATTTAAAAGTGAATGACCTTAGGCTAAAATGACTGTGCTATGACACTCTTTGTATAGAAGATGAAATGCTTTAGTGCAACTTGAATCTGAATTCATAGCACTGTGCTTGTTACACACAGTAGCCCTTTGTCACAACCTATGTACTAGACAATGACCCATATGCTTGAAGTAGTTATCTATTATAAATGCATTCTTACCTCTACTGTCAGAGTGATTGGGCATCCAAAGATTAGTTGGATATGAAAAAATATCTTGTAATGTTCAAATGCACTTTCAGAAGAAAGTTGAAGTTTAATGTTGCCTGCAACTTTAGAACAACCCTGTGTTTACTTTAAAGTGACACTAAACTCAGGAGTTAAATCTTAAAAATACATAAAGTACCCTAACTACTAACAAAATGTATCTTATTTGTGCATCACTCGGCTGTAGATCCTCAAATCATCTCTGAATTGGTGCTGACACTAGGGTTGCCACCTTTTCTTCAAGTGAAACCCGTACATTCTAGCACTGTGCAGCAATTTTTTGGAGAATATATGAGAGAGAGCCAGGAGAGACAGTCAGGAGAGAGAGAAAGGTGAGAGTGACAACATTGGCAAGCGGAAAGAGGCACACATCTCTGACCAGCAGTAAGGAGGCACACACCACTGACCAGCAGCAAGGGGGCACACACCGCTAACCAGCAGTAAGGGGGCACACACCGCTGACCAGAAGGGGGCACACACAACTGACCAGCAGTAAGGGGGCACACAACACTGACCAGCAGTAAGGGGGCACACACCACTGATCAGCAGTAAGGGGGCACACACCACTGACCAGCAGTAAGGGGGCACACAACACCACACACCACTGACCAGCAGTAAGGGGGCACACAACACTGACCAGTAGAAAAGGGGCACACAACACTGACCAGCAGTAAAGGGGGCACACACCACTGACAAGCAGTAAAGGGGGTACACTGCAGACCAGCAGTAAGAAATACATTTAGTCAAGCACCAGTAAGTGAGCACACATTGCTAAAACAGTCACTGGACAGTCCAGCCTGTGAAAGCAAACAGTGTATGATCACTTGTTGCACTGCCTACATCAACAGACTCCCCTTCAGCCATTCAGTGGAAGGCTACAAGTGTTCTTCTAGAGCCCAGTAGCCTCATCACCAGCCTCTCTCATCACCAGCACACCAGCAGACACAGCACTGACAAGCTGCACACTCAGTGCTCTTATGTGGCTGCAGAGGAGAAGTTGGTGTCAGGCACCTATTGGATGCCAGAGGGGCCTGACAGAAGGGACAGATGCAGCACCAATCCTCGGGCTAGAGAAAACTACAATTTCCAGCTTTGTCTCCAGCCTTACTGTGCTCTGGCTTAAGCAGGGCCCCATGGCTGTCTGCCTGATTGCTTGTGTACGGTTTTCAACTATCATGAAACCTGGGCACAGTACTCCAAAACCGGACTGTCCGAGGGGAATCCCGGAAAGGTGGCAACTAGGGATGCACCGATACCACTTTTTTAAGGCCGAGTACGAGTACCGATACTTTTGATCAAGTACTCACAGATACCAATTACCGATACTTTTTCCTAAAGGGACATGTCACATTTTTTCTAAAAAATACCAACTAATGCTTTAAGGTCACTTTCTTAATATTATGATTCATGAGATGACGAGGGAGTATGATGCCGGCTTCCCGGCCAATCAGAATGCCGGGCGCTGCGTCTGACCAATCGGGAAGCCGGGCAGCGCGTCAGTGCACGCTACCCGGCTTCCTGATTGGCCAGGAAGTCGGCTCCATGCTCTCTCATCACAAGTGACGAGAGAGCATGGAGCCATTTCCTGGCCAATCAGGAAACCGGGCAGCGTGTAATGATGCGCTGCCCGGCTTCCTGATACAGGAAGTACTCGTGCTAGGTATCAGACCATTTGGGCGAGTACGAGTACTCACCCAAATACTCGGTATCGGCACCGATACTGGTATCGGTGCATCCCTAGTGGCAACCCTAGCTGACACTGTCCTTCCTTCTGGAGGGTGGCTACTTTTGTTCCCCATGGTTCCTGGGTGTGTTGTAACGCAGCTACCACTACATGCTCACTCCCGTGATGGACTACAATCTCAATAAAAATCAGTAAACTAAAAAAAAATTGAAAATCAGTAAACTAAACATGAGATTGTAGTCCACAAGTACATGTGGTTTGCAGCTTTCACATGTGGACGCAGGACAGATGCGTCCAGCAACAGTGATGTATTGCAAACCGCACGTAATTGTATCACATAGAAGAACAGGTGGATTGTCGCTTTCATATGCAGCCGCTGTCACCCAAACAGCAGATGCTTCTATATGGGCGATTTGAGATTCCTATCACAGGAATTTGTAGGTTCCTGCTGTAAGAACTGCAAATCACACGTTCACGTGAGACAGTGCAAAGATAGAGAGTGCAAGACAATGCAAAGAGAGAGACTGTGGGACAGCGCAGAGAGAGAGAGAGCGAGAGAGCGAGACAGCTCAAAGTGGGAGGGCATGCAGGTACACACTGTTTTTTTAGGGTTGTTTTGCAGCCCACAAAAATCATTATAGAGCCCCAGATAAGCATAGATGAGACAATGGGGTTTCTTTATTTTAGATTATGTGAGCTGTTGGACCTCATAGCAGATGCAAAGTTGCAATGGCTTAACTACAGTTAATATAAGTCTGTACAATTCTATTCTTATATTAAGCCTGAACTACATGTACACTTTTTATTCACACGGAGAATGCAGCTAAAAATTAGCCACTGGTATCTGGAATCCTGCTATGAACAATTCCAATAAACTGAGCTTAAAGGAGAACTATGTGATGAATGATTTCCACTTACCTCATAGTTCTAGCCGACCTGTGACAATGAGACTGTCACAGGTCGGCTCAGTAGATCGGGAGGTGAGCGAACAGATACCGGCGTTCGCTCACCTCTCGATCCTGTCACGGCTCTGTGTCGTGACAGGGGAGGGGCTGGATTCCCCCCTCCCCGCTCCGCCAGCGCTGACTGGCAGAACGGACGGGGGAGGGGGTGGTTACAGCTGGCTCTGCCTCTAGATAGGCAGAGCCAGCTGTCACTCACATAGCTGGGCGGATCTCGACATCGATGTCGGGATCCGCTCCGGCTGCGGCGTCTCAGTATACCGTGAGCTGTAGCTCGCGGTATACTGAGCTTAGGGTAAAGGGAGGACGCTAGTTTGTGTCCTCCCGTTACCCTAAGGAGAACTATGGGGAAAAGCCCTGACCCCATAGTTCTGCTTTAACTGCACACAATTGGGGAACTGCACAGTTGTGCATATTTAATCCCGTCCATTTGAAGACATGTAGCTTGCATTCTGGGTTTTTATTGTGTCTGTATATAATCCTTAGTGATCAGTTGCAGATAAAAAGATAAAACTATTAAACAACAATCAGTTGTGTGTTTACAATAGTTCCACTGTACTGTACATGCACTATCTTAATTTTAAGTACATTTTCTTCTAAGAAGAAAAAAAAGTTTACTTATAAATGTTATTAAAGTGCATACAATTTATGTATTATATATTATATAGCTGAATTCTATACAGATGTAAAAAAGAAAAATACACTGATGGAGGGACAGCACTAGAAGCCAATCAGGTGGGATGCAGTGCCTATGAGCTAGCAAGGACCATTCTCATTGAAGAAGAGAACAAAGTGAACAGAGAGATAATATATAAAAAGACGCACGCTAGTTGGTGGTACAAAGAGTGCAACTGTACTTGTACATATGAAAATCCACATGCCCAGTCGTTACTGTAAGGAAAGACCATGATATAAAACTACAACTCTTCCTCTTTTCTTCAGGGCCCCTACGGAAACTGTGCTACTTGACCAAGTTCAATTTGCAGTCTCTTCATGCCGTCACTGTATCATTTGAGAAGACATTAATATAAATTGACTGCATCACCACAGTGACCCAGGGGACTGCCGCATTGTTGACTTAGACGATAAGTATAATTAAGAAGATAAATGAAAATTACAACACTATTAATAATCTGGATTTAAAACAAGGGGCAGGTTGAAATGACTTCTGTATGCGGCACAGAAGGTCACCTTCAGCTGCTTACTCATTAATGACCCACAAAGCTTGAAACCGTGTATTGTTGAACTGGGAGCTCTGACAGCTTTCATTTAAAATGTAAGACAGGAACACCCAGAAACAGTCCAAGCAGGTTTGTCCTGCACCTCTTTTTCAGCAAGACAGTAAACAAACATAGTGTAGTGTACAGGAGAACTTGGTACAGCAAGTCCATAGCATACAACAAGCAAAACATATGCTCTTCTGAGCCGCTAACTATACTCCAGGCCAGTTCCTGACTATGACTAATGTGTTCCCTAAAACAAACAGGCAGTACTTGTACCTTTTTAGTGTTCTGTTAGAACTCAGCCTTTTCACCCAGCAACAGGTTCCCACAGGAGAGAGAGCCCTGAACATCAGTCAGCTCACATACATAAAGGCCAGCTAAGACAGCTAAGACTAATAATGAGTCTAGCCACCAGGTAAGATGTAGACCTACAAATAGAGGCTGTATCTCTCCCATAGGTTCTACAATGTCTATGGGACCTCAAACTTACCAGGGCCTGAGAAAACAAAGTTTGCTTTATTCACATCAACCATAGCCATCATTCCTCACCATGTCTTTATGAGAAACCTAGGTGTTACCAGGGACATTGTTAGAATTGTGAAATACTTGGGTTACCCTGAAGGAACTAATGAATGGTGGATTTGGACACATTGCACTAAAATTGGGAGGAGCTTAAAGAGGTATGGTTCAATAGAATTTAGCCCTACTCACATACTGTATATGCCAAAGTGTTTGTACCCACATAATATGGAGTATGTCATGTATAACAGGGCTCAAAATTTCAAGTCCTGAGCTACTACCCAGGCCTTAAGAGTCACTAGCCACCAGTTACCCCACCTAACCCTTACCCTGCCTCGGCCTTAACTCGTCCCCTAAACACACCCTCTTAAATAATCTTATGATAATTCTTATCTTATGATAGTTGCCGCTTGTAAACGGCAGATTAGGGATTCCTGCTGCAGGAAAATGCAAGTTCCTGACGCAGGAATCTCTAATCACACCTGAAATATACTGTAGGTGTGAATGGAGCCTAATATACACATACACTAAAGGTGTCCATACACCTGCTGATTATCGTACGATAATCGCGGGTGATCCCGCAATCGTACGATAATCGGCAGGTGTATGGGCAGCGTGCGACCGCTTCTACTGCAAGGTCGTACGACTATTGTCTTCCAAGCACGCTGGAAAACCTGCCGAAAATCGTGCGATTTTTGGCGGGTTGGTGGCGTGGTCGGAAGACGAATTCCGCACGGGCCGGTGTGCCTACTCAGCACTGCAATCATCGAAAGCCCTCCCCTCGGCGGGGAGGGCTTGCGATGATCGCAAGTATGATCTGCATGTCCAAGATGAGCAGATCATACGAGATTTTAATGACCTTACAACCATTGCATAACGAAAGTCGTGCGATGGAGCATGGAGCCGACTTCCCGGCCAATCAGGAAGCCGGGTAGCAGGCAATGACGCGCTGCCCGGCTTCCCGATTGGTCAGGAAGCTAGCAAATCCGGAAGCCGGGTGCCGTGTAATGACGCAGCGCCCAGCATTCTGATTGGCCGGGAAGTCGGCGTCATGCTCCCTCGTCATCTCATGAATCATAATATTAAGAAAGTGACCTTAAAGCATTAGTTTGTATTGCTTTAGAAAAAATGTGACCTGTCCGTTTAAGAAAAAGTATCGGTAATTGGTATCTGCGAGTACTTGATCAAAAGTATCGGTACTCGTACTCGGTCTTAAAAAAGTGGTATCGGTGCATCCCTACACTCAACCCCTTCCCCCCGAGCCCCCTCACCTGTTCACGTCTTTGCAGGGAGTGAGCAGGATCGATCCCTAGAATATCAGTGAGGTCTGCAGCAGACCTCACTATCACACCCAGATAGCCAGCCATCGATCCTGCTCACATACATTCTTTCTTTCGGCCGGAGCTCAGAACTGTCAGAGCTCCGGCCGAAGGAAGCCAGAGCTGACAGGAGCTGCTCTGCGGTCTGCATCTGACACAGATGCAGACCGTGGAGCTTCTCCCACAAGTCAGGTACGGAGTCTGCGATGTGGCTGTGGGCCACATAGTACCGGCTCGCGGGCCGGAGTTGGCCCGCGGACCGGTACTTGGAGACACAAATTTCCACTCGCCCTCACCTTATTTTTACTCGCAAAATGCGAGCAGGCGAGTGGAAATTATGAGCCCTGATGTACAACATAGCATATAGAGAGCAAGGGTCAGGAATATGTAATATAATGCCCAATGTACGGAAGACAGAGATGAGGAGTACATGATGCACAAGGATCAGCAGTATTTAATGTACAGCATTCGAGAGTATGAAATGTACATTGTGCAGGGGTCATTACTATGGAAGGTAGGGTTAGGCTTATGTAATACACTGAGAGAAAACCTCTACTCAACCACATCAGCAAAGAAAAAAACAATAGACCCCTCCTCACTCCACCAAAAAACCCTTCCTCATTTCATCAGACAAAATCACCCACCATGAAAACCCGCTCTCACCCCTCTCGGCAAAATCTACCACTCCCCAAAAAAACTTCCCCTCATCCCAGTCTGCAAAAATGACCCACCTCCCATGCATACATCTCCCCTGCAACACTAAGATTCTTACCACACACCCAGTACAAACATCTCTTTGCTCAACAGAAAAGATCTTGTTCTCCCAACAAAAATTCCCACCCAGTACAAAAATCCGCACTCCCAGCACTATAATCACCAGTCCTCAGCAGTGCCCGTTCAGGGCAAAGTGACAGAGTCTTTTAATACCCACCGCTTGACCATTCATACTCACATTCACAACACTATTCCTTTTCTGTTGCTTCTGCCACAAAGTACCTGTTCCATGATGCCTTGGCATGATTAAGAAGTTAACACTATTGCCCCATGTAAACTCCGCTACCACTGAATACGTGAAAGGGCAGTTAAAAAGTGAGTACAGGGTAGTCAGGGGTGGGCTTTTGACCATGTTCACTAAAACCTTTTAGCTCTTTAAAGTCCCCCAGAGGTGACTCAAGTCTTCTCTGACGCTTGCAATGACCATGGGGTAGGTGTAATGGGAAGGGACCTAGGGGTGCTAATGATCATGTTTTATGGGGCTTAGAAAATTCTCTTTAGCTCTCTGATAAATGGAAGTCTCTGCAGGGCATATTAGCACAGGACTGCACATTACCGAGCCAAAATACAGTTGTATGCATTAAAATGTAAAAATGCAGAAACAAAGAAAAGTTTATTTTCAGAGATAATAAAATAAATAAAATATGGTACCATAAAAAGTGATATGTTCAGTAAAAAGAGAAGGGAAAATAGCAGAACATACACTTCTACCCAGGCAGAACTTTTGTTATTCCCTAATTAGTCTGAGAACACAACAATAATAAAATAAAGAAAAAAAATTGCTGCAAACAGACGTGATCCTCCAAGGAGACAGAACACAGTTGAGTGTCTCTGCTTAATCAAACAAAGCAGGGGGAAAAAAAAAACGAAAACCAATCAAATTAAATTTTTAGATAACAATACTATTTGACTGTGTAAATGGTGGTAGACCTGGGAATAGGCTTATTTTTGGAATGAATGAGCATGTATACACTTTGCTGGTCTACTGTCTTTGTTTCAAGTCCTAACAGCAAGTTTCAATTTGCTTCTTTTTAATTGCATTTGCCTGTACAATTAAACGACTGCACATTAATAGGTAAAACTTTTTCTTTCAGTTCACGGGTTGGTGACTGTGCAGATTCTGCTGGGGACAACGGGCATAGGCAAAGGTTCTCTTGTATACCCTGGGAACAAAAGAGTGACATTTGTCTAAATAAAATGTTAATAATTTGACATTCATTGTTTAGCAAGAAGTTAGAAGTCTGCTGACTCCTAATGGCTGACAATACATTAATTGTTGTTAGTAAATCTCATGACATCTCTATTACTTGGAACCTGTATATGCCTCATCTGTGTGGGACTCTGGGTCAGATTTATGATTTCATTGATGTTTAAAAGCTGGTCTCTTGAGCACTGGTCCTGACTTCCTGTTTTAGAGTGACTTCTTTCTCAAGCAGAGTGCTATGGAGTCACTCTTGTGTGTGCTAGTAAGCTGTGTGTGTCTCCACAAACACACAGACACAGCAAAGCAGGCTACTCCCTTCCCTGCTGGCCCTTTCTCCTCCCTCCTCCCTTCTGTAAGCTAGTAGATGCTGGAGTTGCTGGAATCTCCTCTGTCCTTTGTGATCTTGTACTGGTCCTGGTCCTGACTTCCTGTTTTAGAGTGACTCCTTTCTCAAGCAGAGTGCTATGGAGTCACTCTTGTGTGTGCTAGTGTGAAGGAATATGGATCATATCAAGAAAATGTCATTTTCTATGTTTTAAATTGTTTTGAATTTGTTTAATTTGCTTCCTAGCTTTGTGACTTTCCTTACTCAGCTTTTTAGCATTGCTATGCGTAACCAAGAGATAAAACCTGTATTTGGGAGCACGCCGAGGATACATGAAAGGAATGCCGAGGGAGGACGCTACAGGCAGAAGATATCTTTGACTAACCAATTAGCGAGAGACACAAAACTTTAACTAACAGCTCCTCTAGTTTGCCCAATAGTACAAGACATTTAGAGATAACAGATGTGGGCATATGTGTGACGAGCACTCTCCTGTTATCTGTGTATAAAGGAGAGAGACTGCCCTGAATAAAGTAGATGCGTCATAAACCTTAATCCTGAGTTTGTGATTTCTCCATTGCACCGAACACGACATAATTAGGAACAGCAACAGACATCTTGTGTGAACCCAGTTGTGGTTTAGATCCATTTCACTAGTAAGCTGTGTGTGTCTCCACAAACACACAGACACAGCAACTCAAGCTACTCCCTTCCCCGCTGGCCCTTTCTCCTCCCTCCGCCCTTCTGCAAGCTAGTAGATGCTTGAGTTGCTGGAATCTGCCCTGTACTTTGTGATCTTGTACTGGAAGGAAGTTAAGGAAAGCTGAGCTGAGAGACTTGGTAGCAGCTGTTCAGAAACATGATGATTGTGTTTTGGGCAAAAATGTAAAGCAATGCTTTGCTGGGCAATGTATATTTGTTTGATCTGAATTCATTACTGAAAAAAATATTTCTTCTAGTTTTGAATAGAGTTTAGAAGGGATAGAACCCCTTTTATGTTTTTACTTCTATTCAGGGCTCCATAAGAGAGATTTACCGTCTGGAGCCCCCTGACAGGGGTTGAAGCCTGTTGTTACTCTATACACAACTAAGCAAAGAGTTTGGCTTAGACACACAGTAAGAACTTCTGCAATTCAGTAGAGATATAAAAGGTTTTTCCATAGAAGTTCACCAGGTGAAGTTAGTGGACTTGAACCTATGCTATACTCCGGTGTTTTCTTTAATTCCAAACCATAAACCAAAAGTAGATTGATAGACCATTTTGTCCATTATCTGTAGTTTTTGAAAGGTTATAGAAACATTCAGGCCATGGATGGGGCGCTAGATCCTTCTGATTGACTCAATGGACATCTGTTGGAGAAAAATATATTGAGCAGGTTAGAGATTTTCAGCTGAGGTTTTTAGGTGATCGACCAGTGTTCTCACTGATCCCCCTAGGGCAGCTATCGTGTGCCTACCTCCTTCTACCTCAGTTGATTGGCTAACCCTTGACTGATGGATATGTCAATTTTCGTCCCTCCGTTCAAAACCCCAATAAACACTCGGACTGCGTGACATGGATTTTAACGGCCACAGCAGCCCTTTTATTAAACCAAACAAATTTAACAGTAACCAAAAGTAATAAAACAAATAATATACACAAATAATACTGTAAACAATGGTTGACCTGAGAAGGGGTCTTTGGGTGCCCAACGGCCCAAAAAGGCCTCTCCAAACACTCCACCCATGTCCCCATCTGCACCACAACCAGCTTGAGGACACTTACTCCTTCTGGGTTCCCAAGGGGCCAAGCCCCGCCCTTTAAAGATCCGGACACCAACAGGGGGAAGCACCCATACCAGCTGAGGGCCCCCCAGTTTTGTAATCAACTTCGATTTTGTAGACCCCCCAAAGACCCCCTAACCCGCCAAGCTGCTGTGACAAAAGAACCCCCCAACCCCCATAACCACAAAATTCAGGGAGGGAGGGTGGGACAACCTGCTTCCTTCGTCGATTTCCAGAAAGAGAATGTCCCTCAGCCCTTGCAGTTCCTTCCCATGCGGCTCCCTCCGGACACCTGACTCCCACGCCCAATCAGGTAAGAGCAGCTATTCCCATTTTATGTTAACTCTTTCTCCCGGGACTATTCCTCCCCCAGTCATGTAGCCACTCCGCTCAGTCTCTCCGGGTCTGTCTAGAATTACAAGATTAGATGACATTGTCCCACAAGGCTGGAGGGTGGACTGCATGGTGAAGAACTGCCTACTTTTCATCAGTATGCCTAGACAAATAGGTATAAAAGTAGGACTGACTGCTACTTCATTCTGCTGGAAGCCTTATCCTAAGTGTAGGATCCAGTCAGCTACATGATGGTTATTCAGAAATCCAGCACCGATAAATCTTCATTTTTTGGTATCAAATAATTAATTTTATGATTTTAAATTTTTACTTTCCTCAATGATTCCAGTGTCCTGACCAAGACACAGTCTTTATAGAGACATAGGCAAATCTCTGCCTATAGCACGCATAAGGAACATAGCTATCACCATTTTTTTAAAATAGAATTTTCATTATTCAGCCTTACAGTTTTCTAATAATAAGTGTGATTCAGAGGTCCAAAAACAGCACCATGTACATCTGCTCATTTATTCCCAAATAATATTTATAGACCGAGGAGAAGTGAACATAGAGGGCAGATCACACTTCAGGAACACAAATATATTCATCTTTAAACGTGGGATGATCATGAAGTTTGGCAGGATCTAATTTTTAATTATATTTAGCCTGAGGTCTGAAGTGGTTTGGATGAAGGTGTTATATATTTAGTGACCGAGAAAGACTACCTCAAATTTTTTTTTTACCCCCTTAGCACTTTGCCCAGAACAATACAACACAATAGGAACAAAACTTTAACAACTTGGCAGCCATCCTAGCCCGTTGCTATAACAACAGGTCGAAAGTAGATGTATTATTTTCAGCAGCAGCATGTATAATAGCATATATGACCCATTTACATATTACGGTGCTAAAGTGAAATTTTACATGTGTTTTACTGGTATTAAGACTGCCACTTGTTCTTGCCTGCTAAGCATTCATTGTCCACATCTGGTCAGTTTTAAAGTAAGCAGAGATAGGGCTCATTTAGATGGGTGTAGTGGAAAATGCACATCAAACACAGGTCAGCAGATACCCGGTTATTTTAATGGTGTAGTACAGGTTCTGAAGCTATGCTTGACCTGCTCTGTGTTGTTTTTCTTTGGACATAGCATTTTCTATAGAGGTGCATTTAATTTGCAGGTTAAAGTGTATCTGCACTTTTGCAATATATTTGTTTTGTTGTCTAAGATTTTTTTAAAATACTTCTTACTTTTTAGATATTTTTTTGATGAAGGCCTGCGTGCAGATTTTAGGCAACTCTGAGCAGTTTTAAAGTGAGAGTAGAGGGACAAACTGAGTGACAGGCTGAGCTTCTTATCAATAAAGGAGAACTAAGGGGTCAGGGCTTTTCCCCATAGTTCTCCTAAGGGTCACGGGAGAACACAACCTACGTTCTCCCGTGACCCAAAGCTCAGTATACCGCCAGCTACAGCTGGCGGTATACTGAGATGCCGCAGCCGGGGCGGATCATGACAATACTGTCTGGATCCACCCAGCTGCGGGATAGACAGCTGGCTCTGCCTATCCAGAGGCAGAGTCAGCTGTGCCGCCCCCTCCTCCGTCCGTTTCGCCAGTCAGCGCTGGAGGATCGGACAGGGGAGGGGGGGGGCAATCCATAAAGGGAGCCGTGAGTGACAGTCACAGCTCTCTGCAGGGATAGATCGAGAATCGAGCGCTCACTTCCCGATCTACTGAGCCGACCTGTGACAGTTTCATTGTCACAGGTCGACTCAGATTATGAGGCTGAGTGAAAATCACTTGCCTCATAATTCTCCTTTAACAAACAATGCTTATGAGTCTTTAATCCTTCTTTAATTGGGACACAAAATAAATAAACAAATCACAGGGAATTAAAAGCAGTAGTTGTGCTAAGCTTTACACTTTCCAATATTACAGGGGTACCTCAAAAAGAAATTACTGTGTACCATACTTTGTACAAACATCAGATCTCAGGAACAGCAATTTTTTGCCATAGAAAGTCTTTGTTTTCATCAGATGATGAATTGCAATGGCCCTGTTCATCACATTTCGTGTTTCGCTTCTTCAGGAAAAGAGGTATTTTAGTGGAGCTGTAAGTTGAATGGTGCACACCCAATGGCGGGGAAAGAGGGAAATTTCCCTGGTGGTGGGGACCACATGTTGTAGTCGATCACCTGCACTCCAAATGGCATAATAACCTTGCAAAATTGTGGCAGTAATAACACGGATGTTGCCCTCTTGAAGGAGACCCTACGCTGCATCAAAATGTTTAAAGCATAGGAATTAAATTGAACCATTAGGGATGGGCACCACAATATATATGTCCCAATTCCTTAGGTAGATGTGTCTCCCTGTTTCCAGACAATTCTGCCTTTGCCAAGAAATTGAAAGAGGTCCTTGGGAGAGATGTGCATGTCTGCCTTTTGGTCTGTTAAATAGACCATTAAAAGAGTTTTGTTATATCTGTTTGATAAGTGCAAAAATATCTGTTGATCATGTCAAAAGTTGAGAGCTATCCTGTATCCAGTGCTCACTTTTTGTGCTGTCTAAAGGAGTGTAATTATCCCTCCCAGTTCTTATCTTGAGATTACAGAGTGATGAGACTTTATGGTGTGTAGATGGGGGAGTAAGTGGGTCTGAGCAGTTAAGAAAATTGAGCAGGACTGACACCACTCAGACCACAAAAAAATTGTTTGTCAGATCTACATGTATTTTTCTGTACTTGCAGGGTCTATAAATAGATACAATATGAGGGATTGTGCACAGATTGTAGATGTACTGATTTTTTTTATTATTATTTTATTTTGCCCTGGCATTTGAAAGTATTTCTAAAAGCCAAACGTTTTCTTTTTTTTAGTTTAGGATAGAATATAGGGCATAACTAATACTAGCTTCAGGCGAGTATTCACACACGCCTAAATGCTCCAGATGCCTATCCCAATACTGCAACGTCCGGTATCAGGAAGCCAGGCGGCGAATCATTACAAGCTGCCCGACCTACTGATTGGCCAGGAAGCTGGCTTCATGCTCTCTTGTCACCAGGGAGGATGGAGCTAGCTTCCCGGCCAATCAGGAAGCCGGGGGCGGGTATTGACTCGCCCCCCACTTCCTGATTGGTCAGGAAGCCAGCTCCATGCTCCCTCATCACTTGGTGATGATCGAGCATGGAGCCGGCTTCCTGGCCAATCAGGAAGTGTGCCCTGTAATGACTCACAACTCGGCTTTCCGATTGGCCGGGAAGCTGGATTCATGCTGATTGGCTGGGAAGCTGGCTTCGATGCACGGTGCCTGCTTCCCGGCCAATCAGGAAGACAGGAGGCGGGTCATAACTCGCCGTCCGCCTTCCTGATTGGCCGGAAAGCTGGCTCGATGCTGATTGGCTGGGATGCTGCTGTCCCGGCCAAATAACATGGAGCCAGCTTCCCGGGCAATCAGGAAGCCGGGCAGCATGTCATTACGAGCCGCCCAGCTTCCTGATTGCACAGGAAGCCAGTTTCATGCCAGCGAAAGCACCGGTATTGGTACTCGCTATCGGGTACCGAAAGCAAAATACTGGTACTTGTACTCGATCCCGAAAAACCAGTATCGGTACATCCCTAATATTGACCATATGTGGCCATATAAGATTAATTATGTCATCAAAATGTTGGCTTTGATGGTGTATGTGACACATGTTCAATAAAGAAGTACAGAAATTTACACTTTGAATCTTGTGAGTGCTGGCAATCTTCAGTCCAATACTTTGGGGGCCAGAAGGAGACACAAATAGGGGAAGGCTCAATGCCCATAGGTTTTTCCACTTAGTAGTCATTACGAGCCGCCCAGCTTCCTGATTGCACAGGAAGCCAGTTTCATGCCAGCGAAAGCACCGGTATTGGTACTCGCTATCGGGTACCGAAAGCAAAATACTGGTACTTGTACTCGATCCCGAAAAACCAGTATCGGTACATCCCTAATATTGACCATATGTGGCCATATAAGATTAATTATGTCATCACAAGCATTCTGCTCCTCTGTTTATATGCAACTGCAAAGTAGGAAATGACCTAGCCCACAGCTACTTGGGTGGGTGGCCTCATGTCCCTTCTGGGTCTAGAGGAGCAAAGGTAAACCAAAGGAACCTAAGCACATAGCTATTACTGAATGCATGGTTCCTCTCAGTGCTGCTGGAGCTGACTAACAATCTTCTACTCTCCCACATAATTCTCAGGTCAACTGTACCATATAGGTGCTTCGAAAAGATATTGGAAGTAGGAATAAGTTCTCCCAACAGAATATTAACGTCGTAGACTGTCACTCAAAGCTCCATATGCAGCATATGCAGCATAGTTCATACATCTTCCTTGTTTAATTTTACCTTCAAAATAGCATTCTGGGTTCCCAGGTTCATTGGAGAGAAATATTAATTTCACACCATTAGCACAAAGTAAATTGAAAAAAAGGAAGACAAATTTCTTCGGTTATAAAGTGAAGGTTGATAATCTGCCGCAGTCCAAGATAAACTGACCATCTGTTGCAGTAGGATCAAAGCTCCACTTTTATCTGAAACAAGAAAGATTTAATTAGCAGAAAGCAAAGATTAGAATTTGTCTCCCACTGTGGAATGCAAATGACTTTACTTATTGGGCACAGGAGCGGATACTTGGCGAAAACTTCTTGAAAGCAGACTTGTAAGCAAATTCACAGCAGCCTCCTACCC
>NW_017307502.1:78113-109165 GCF_000935625.1 Nanorana parkeri
CCACCCGCCCCCCCCCCCCCCCCCCCCCCCCCTTTTTTACACGCTGACAAAATTCAAACAGCAATGTGCTTGACATTTACATTTTTGTTAAATATTTCCCATGGATTCTAATATCTCCTGTCTCATTAAAGTGTCTTGTGCACAAAGCTTTACCAATTACACTGGCACATGGGGTGCTTTGCAACGCATACAGCAGGGGACGGTTTGCCCCAGAGCACATTCTCTTTTGACACAAGCTGAGAGTTAAGTGTGAACTCAGAGCTGTGTTTACCTCTCCTTCCAGAGAAATCTGTCCGCTTTAATTATAGCACACATTGCCAGATGTTATAATCGGAAGGGACAAATGGAAGATGTTGCGGCATCCACATTGTAGTATTAGTGTTGCATAGAAGCAGGCATTTGGTCATCACCCCGCTTGATGTGTCATGTATGGCTACTGGATGTCTATCTGTCTTCACTTATGGACTGGCTGCAGTATTTTTAATGTGTACAAAATGCACAACAATTTTTTTTTTTTTAATTCAGTATTACATTCGGTGCTCGTCGTTGCTATAGGGATGCAGTGACATATGTCCTAAAAATAAAAAGAGAGCAGGGTTATGTTGCAAAATATCTCAACTCAAAGAATTCTGTGCTGAGGGATATATAAAAAGGGAAGCAGCACAAGGTACAAAAGGTTTTTTGCTTGTATTTTTTGTTACCTATCACAGTTATTGCTGAGTCCATCACAGAGTGTGACCTGATTGGGACCGTTGCCTTTGTCCTTGCCCCCCCCCCCAACACTTTAAGCCTCACCTATGAACATACCTTCTAACTTTCTGACATTAGAAAGAGGGAGATCGTCCAGCATTATCAATTTAGGAAATGTACACCTCCTTGGCATGCTCCCAGTTATGCAGTGGGCCATTAAGAGTGTATATGCCAAAAATTAATGTTATTTTTTTTACTGATACATACCGTGTTTCCTTGAAAATAAGACAGTGTCTTATTTATTTTTTTTCACAATAAAACACACTAGGTCTTATTTTCGGGGGATGTCTTACCTGGCTGCAGCTGTCCGCTCTGCCGTCCAGGGAGCCACAAACAGGTGGGCGGGCATGCGGGCGGGGGGGCGTGTCTGGCGGGGGGCGGGAGGGAGCTGCGGCCGGGCTTCACATGACAAATTTTATTACAAGTGCCGCTACCCCGAAGGTAATACCTAGCGCTATCTTCAGGGATGTCTGTAATATAAGACCTACCACCGAAGTAGGTCTTATTTTGGAGGTAGGTCCTATATTACAGAAATCCCCGAAGATAGAGCTAGGTCTTATTTTCGGGGTAGGTCTTATTTTCGGGGAAACACGGTAGTTAGATAGCTACATAGTTACATAGTTAGTCAGGTTGAAAAAAGACACATGTCAATCGAGTTCAACCTATAGAGATATGAAAAAAAAAAGAAGAAAAGCCTAAACCGAACGCTATGCCCCCAATTACCCCCTGTTGATCCAAAGGATACTTTTTGTGCTAATAACAATACAGTATGACACAGTGCATAGCCACAGATAATATTCATACTAATGTGAAATGAGAATCACATAGTTAATTTTCCTTAAGCCATGTATTATAGCAGTTTTATACCTGGTTATTGTACTGCAATCTTGTGGGCATTTTGGTTATTGCACTTTTTCTGTGTTCCCTCCCATTTATTATGTATTTCCCCTTTCTTCAAGAAGTAGACGCTTAGTGTAATGGCTGACTGTAATATGGCCACATACACATATATATAAGGATTGTCCGCAGTGATTATATCTGCTTAGGCATAGAGGTCTCAGCAAGGAATAAATCGCTAATACAACAATCGGGGTCAGAATATTTTTCCTTTTATACTTATTTTTAAAATAGCAAACAAAGATAATTAAGAGAAAAGATAACGGATTTAGTGCAGAAAACTCTTTTGGTACTTAAATAGAACCTTTGCATAGATATTTGTACATCAGGCCAAACAAAAGGGACAACTGATTAGGAAAGAGATTCAGAGGGATTTGGCTCGAAATGAGGGATAGTTGGGAGGTATGCCTATAAATGATAAGCATTAAAGTCTTTGAGGCATTGCAGCAGCAGCCTTGCATTGTTCAGGATACATAAGGGGCATTATCAGGAAAAAGTGGAGCACCAAAAAGATGAATTGTTGTGTTGGCTGAGTTCAAGTTCAGGTTTTGGTGGGAATTGTAACATTTTGGATTTCCTTTCATCTTCTGTGCTGATTACAATGGTCACCAGCACCAACAGAGAAGGTGAATCTCCCCAGTGGTGACAGATAACAATTAAAAAACATAATAGGTGGTTCTAACTTTTACCTACTTCATCCATGACTAAAAAGAAAACAAAAAAATTGACAACCGAAAAACTTTAAGGCTGCATTTCATAGGTGCATAGGAAAACCTGCAAATGCTATGGGGCGGGGGCATGGGAGTAAGACTATTTAATCTTGGAATGCCAGCGTTTTTAAAGTTGTCTCTCAAGTTTGCTTTATTGCTTGGTAAAATTAACTAAATAAGTCTCCTAATGTCCAAAGTTTAAAAAAGGTTCAATTCCATTGGTATAAAAAATAAAGTAACTGGTTTGGCTATTATAGGTATGCGTACAATATTGTATTGATTGCAGTTCATATAACCACCTGTCCATAACATTTTAGCTGTTCTTCCCATGGGTTTCCTTTATTAATAACATTTTACCAATTTTTTATATATAGTGTGCTAAGTTTCATCTAGACAGGAAGCTGTCCTAAGCATATTGTTGACTGACTCTCGGCAACTCAAACATTTTGTCCACGCTTTAAGCATACTGTATGTGCATCTTGTACAAATAAAACTCTCCTCCAAAATAGCCATTTGCAGACCCACATTTTGATTCTCCTTTGATTATCAATTCTGTTCCCTAGTGTGACAGTGATTTGTTCTTAGAGCTCCCATAAGAATAGAACAGCTAATGAATTCAGCTGAATGGAATTGAATTGTATTTTTTAGCCATTCCAGGTGATGTACAGAGACAATGGCAGTCAAATATTCATGAAGAAATGTATAAAAATCAGCTTCTCCGGGAAACTGAGCTTCTACAATCTATCTTTAAATTAAAAAAATTGAATATTTATCTGTCAGGCTGACACAGAGCAGTCCTCCTGTCCCAGTGTCTATTCTCTCAGGTCTACGGCTTGACCATGTCCTATTTCTCAATGGTGCAATCTATCTCCATCCTGTGGAATTCAGCTCGGAAGGATAATTATGCTAATTTATTTGTGGACAAAGTAAAAGGGAAATCGTTAAGGTCAACCTTTAGACCTTGAACTTTCTTTTTCCTCGGTTTTAAATAAGTGTTACATATTAATCAGGCATTCTTCACCCTTCCCAGTTAGAATCATTTACATTATGATTACATGACAAGGATGGCTAGTCAGACCCTCGGATACATTAAAAGTGATAGAAATTCTACCATAGTCTTTCATACTCTTTTGTTCACTGGGGACTTTTGTGCACATGTGGGCTCTGGTGCCTTTTAAAGGATTATTTAAAGGGCCACTAAACATAAATTACAAGGTGCTTTATGCAAAATAATTTTCTGTAACCTTCATGAATAAATATGGAGAAGTTTTAGGAACTCACGAGAACTGAATACATTACAAATGAAGTTGTTAGACAGAGGACTGATATTTTTCACCCCATAGCTGACTTTCTGTCCAGCCATCCACTAAATAATAATGCAAAGTTTTCAATTAGCTGAAAATAGCTGATGAAATTTAACAATATATGACTCTGCCTTTATAAAAGTCAAACACTTTTTTGTTTGCACACATGAGTGGGTTCAATAACCCCTACCTATTTCTGAATATTATTAATGGGTCTTTTACTTCAAAGGGAATCTGTAATTTATATTATTTTGTAAATGTGAATCTACCCTAAGTACCTTTCATACTTGGTCTGGGAGAAAGCCATACAGAGGGAGGTTAAAAAAATAGACGTGTCTCTGCTCTGACTCATTTACTTGTGTATTAAATGCAGCATGATCTATTCAGCTCTGTAAACAGCAGTTTTTTTTCAACAGAGAAGCTAAGTCCCTGATTACAAGCCTGCAGCTGTATGGCATTTACGCTGCCTCTCTGCCCCCCGCAGATAATGTTTTGGTGTTTAATCAAGCTAGTGAAGGAAAACATTCTTCAGACCAGTGTCAGGGATCTGAACACCTCCAGGTGGCGCTGGAGCAGATCAGGCAGTTCCAGTGCTCCCTTGCAGGTGTCTCCAGGCAGCCAGTGGCTGTCAGGGACCTGAGCACCTCCAGGTGGCACTATGACACTTCCAGGGCTCACCTGCAGGTGTCAGCAATTAGGCACCACCTGATGCTGATCTGGGAGGGTATTTAATCCCTCCCTGCAGTGAGCCCGGTGCCACAGTATTGTCGCCATTACCTGCGTCCTGTTTCCTGTGACCTGTTTCCTGTGACCTGTTTCTTGTGACCTGTTTCCTGTGATCTGTTTCCTGCATCCTGGTGCCTCCTTGTACCCTGACCATTAGTCCGTGGCTCCCCTTGTGTTGCCTTGCTCCCCAGGTTCACTTGCCCTGTTACCTTTTGTGTGTGATTATGTTGTTTTGCATTTTAGTTGGCTATTATTACAGTAGTTGCTTGTGGTTACTTGTTTTCAGTGTGTCGAATAAACTATATGCTCATAAGCATTGTCTGGTGTGGTCACACATTTGGTCCTCCCGTATAGATACCTGTACGCGGTGTGGGGACACTCGTGCACGGTATCTTGACAACCAGACTTTCTCCACCAGGGTGCCGTGGCACACTGGTGTACCTCCTGGCATCTTCAGGGGTGCCTCAAAATGTTGTGGTAGTGGGACTGTGATGTGAAGGGGGGAAATTAATACTGATGTGAAAGGGGCTCCTGATGCAAAAGGGAAGACTCTGATAAGAAGGAGGGTCTTCTGATATGAAAGTGGGGCTTCTAATGTGAAGGGGGGCTACTGATGGAAAGGGTGACTCTGATGTGAAGGGGTAAAGGAATCTTGATATGGAGGGTGCGCTTCCATGTGAAGGGGGTAACCCTATAATATCTGAAAGCCTGTTAAGCCTTTTCCCTGCCTTGTGCTGAGTGGCCATATGACCAGAATGTGTGGTCATCATTGAGCTCTGCGTGCCTTTGTTTTAGCTCCAATGGCACGTTAGGATATTCTTTTTCTCTGCTGGTGGAGCAGCTCAATGTAAATGTTTAAATGTTTATGTATAAGCCTGTATGATGTACAGAACAGTTTTGCTTTTTTTGTTTTAGAATGAATGTATTGCTTTTGGTTCCATTTTTAAGTGTTGCGGTGTGCCTCCTGCTTGATAAGAAACCAAGGCACACAGATCTGAAAGTTTATATCATTACATTCAATAGTACAATGTCCATCTATATGTTTCTATGGTTGTCAGGATAGCAGAACACTAAGTCAATAAGTTCTGTAACATGGGGTTTATAACCCTGTGTAAGTTAAGATTCTGGGGACTTGCACCTTACAATCCTGGCAGGGGGAAAAATGAAAATAAGTATGTGAGTCTGTAGAGGGGAGAAATGAACCTGTTGTATGAGCAAAGTGTCTTCATGGACTGTCAGCAGAACATGGCTGGGTCATATTGGGGTACCATATTTCACTGGTATTAAGTACTCAAAATGCAAATTCAGATACCCAATAAGCATTCTTTGGGTGAGGCTGTTACACCCGAAATATTAGCATAATGTATGTAATACTAAGTTAATAATGTAATTGGAGTGCTATACTTGGGGCAGATACGATGCTCTACGTTAATGGTAGGTCTACTTCTACGTTGCCTCAGTATTTCATTTTTTGTTCTCCTTTCATAGCATTTGTAAAGAGTACAGGTTTTGTACATGGAACATTTTATTTTATACTTCTGTCTGTCTCTGTCAAAGTGCTGCTTTATAGCGCATTTGATGTTAAGTCAGCATTGAGTTTGCAATGGCCTTATTGGCACTGGCCAGCCTCAGCTCAGCTGCCCTCTGCGTTAATGAACAAGGAACAGCTGGGTGCCATTGCACGGTCATTCAAGTGGCAGAGATAAAAAGCATCTGGACTGTGGTAATGAACAAAATGCCTAGGAAAGCTCTGACGATGACATTTGATAGTTCGGAGGTAAAAGGCTACAGAGAGTCTACATAACATGGCATGAGTAAAAGAACGTATGGATTACAATACACAAGATTTTGCCTTGTATGAGAAATACATGTAATATTCTGTCAGAAAGGCATCAGATGGGTTCCTGGCTGCTTATACAAGGAAAACTAATAATGTGTTCTGTCAGTATGCATTATGTATTGTAATAAATGTAACTCATGACATCAAAGTTATCGTCACAATATTATTTTTATGTGCTGTCCTACTAGCTGGATTGCTCCTGCACAGTTAAAGGGAATGCATAATACGTTTGTCGATTAAATTATCACAGTTACTTACCTCCCGTGATCCAGTGCTGCCTGCATACCACACAACCTGAGCTATATATGCCTCTGCATTAGCCATAGCCAGTATTAATCTCAGCTATGGATGTTCTGTATCTGCTGTACCAATAACCTGTTGCATTTACAGTCTGAGCCTCTGCTGTGTCTCACACTCCAGTTCCTTGTTTCCTGGCACCTACCCTCCTTCATGTCTACGAGCATTTGTTGAGTGACCTGGGGTAGCCATCAACTAAGCTCAAACTCCCATGAGTTGTTCCCTGATGGAACACCAGCTACCAGTGTAAGACTCAGATAGAGACTCAGTCACATCAGAATCAGAGCAGAATGGAATGGAAATCAATTTTGTGACATCTGTTTCCATTAAGATTGTTTTCCATCCTGTGATAGAGAGAAAACGTAGTTTAATTGACCCATGTTAGGTCTATGGGCAGGAAAATGTAAGCGGACATCCTTATACCTCTGATCCATCACATTTAGGTTTGAAAAAGCAGACCTAAAAAAAGAAAATTGTATGCAAAAAGTCTCACACAAAAAAACTGACATCCGGATCTGATTGGAACAGCTGTGTGAAAGGAGCCTTAGTGTATCCAGGTGAAGTATACTTTGTTTTGTTTAGAACTAACTGTGTCTTCATTTGATGGTATCAAAGACCAAATGGTTCCCACTAATCAACGTCATTAAAGAGTCTTCATTTGATGGTATTCTGGCCCAGAATAGTTAAAAATTATATTTTTTTTAAACTTTAGCAGTATATATCTTGGTCCCACCAACAAAACAACAAAAAAAGCCGCAAATTAATTCTCCTACTTCTGATGTGCACGGGAATATCACATATGTGTGCGTTATTTGTTGTTTGTACCCATATTAGGGCTGAGAAACAATAGTACACACTGCGTACAAACCAATGGCACATAGATGCAGCAGCAGAAAACCCAATTTTTGGAAATGTGCCTGAAGGTGAACTAGCCCTTAAATGCAATACATAATAGTAACAGAAATAACATCATAGGTAGAGCACATGAATGTGAGTGTTGCACCGCATGACTGTGATCCCACAGTTGTGTCTTTTCTATCCTTGACAGGTTTGGTCACAATGAACTGGACTGGGAACCATTAACACTGATTTAGCCACTTTACTGTTTTAGCAGTATCAACTGAAAAGCTAGTATTTACTTAACCACGGTATGTAATAAAAATCTGCCACTGCTCATTTTTTGTTCAGCCCTTCACATTTATAATAACGCAGAGCGTCACCTTGGAGTACGTGCATGAACACTAAACAGTGCGTTAAAAAACAAGAGATAGCAGAAATAAAACAAACTGAACATGATGGACCACCTCTCTCTGTCTTTTAGAACCTTTCTATGCTATTATACAAAAATATTTGTTTCTGTTTCTTTTCCAAAGACAAAGCAATAAAAATCAGCAAAATTAAATGTATTCAGTGACATTGATTATTTCCATGTAAATTGCTTTTTTTTCAAGTGCTTTTGTCATTCAGGCTTGGTGGGGTTGGAATTCTAAAGAAAACAAAAGGTGGCAATTGAAACATAAAAATACTATGACACATTCATGGCTGGTTTTAGACAAAACCTGGGTTTAGCTAGGAATTGCAGAGGGGTTTGCAATCAGATGAAGGCTGGATCATTTTTACAAGCTCAACTGCTACAGTGCAATTCCAACTACTTTACAGTCCTGATGCTTGAGGCACTCTTGGTATTTGTATGGATTTAAGCTGTTTATTTACAATTAAAATAAAACATGATAGCCCTTGTTGTAGGATATACATAGAGGTTCTGTCAGTGTGTGAAAAGAGTAAGGCCTGGTTCACACCTGGTCGTTTTGTAGCGCGTTCGAACGCTCTGCAAAACGCTTAAACACCAAAATCCCATTATTTCCTATGGTTATGGTTCACACCTGGGCGTATTACAGGCCGTATGAACGCGCTACAAAACGCCCTATGCCCAAGGAGCTTCTTTGGGGCGTTTTTGTTGCGCGTTTCCATTGGGATACAGCCAAGTAGCCCTCGGAAGGCTGGGTTCACACCTAGGCGTATCGAATATGCGTGTTTGTCGCGCGATTCGCGGTAAAAAAAACGCGCGTTTCCGAGGGCTACTTGACTGTAACCCAATGGAAACAGGTGTGAACCAGGCCTTAGGATCTGGAATTATTTAAAGAAGAGCTTACAAAAACTTGTCTTTAAAATGTATTTCCACTTTTGTTACCTGTTGGGAGAACACCTAAACCTTACATGTTCCTATTCACATAGCATAAAGTGACACTGAACTCAGGAGTTAAGTCTTAAAAATGCATTCAAGTACCTTACCTTTAAGCAAAATAAAAATAACAGTTTAAAAAAATAATATTATATAAAATAAATATACAAATAATTTAAAAAATATTTAAAGTCCATTGTAAGTTTTAGGAAATAATGTAATGTCTTTTTTCATCCTAGGAAATGATAAATGATGACATACTATAATGGCATCACTATTAAAATATGCAACACCTTGATAACTAAAACTGAAGGAAAAGAAATATAACGGTAACAAGGTACCCCCTTGTAATTTTGTGCTAACAATATTTATAAAAATATCTCTAGAAATATCTCTAGAAATATCTCTAGAAATATCTCTAGAAATATCTCTAGAAACTATGGAAAAAAACGCATTGAATTTGTCAGATCAACAAAAAATTACCAACTGAGAATCTACAACAATGGAGATTTAATATATTGTTTTTGTAGATTTTATCGTTAAGTGACACTAAACTCAGGAGTTAAATCATCAAATACAATCAGGTACCTTAACTATTAACAAAACTGTATCTTATTTGTGTATCACTCAGCTGTCGATCCTCCAATCATCTCTGAATTGGTGCTGACACTGTCCTTCCTTCTGGAGGGTGGCTACTTTAATTTGTGGTCCTTTGACAGTCCTGATGATTTGGGCAAGTATCCTGCCCTGAATACTGTGCACATGCTATGATGATGGCAAATAGAGAGAGAAGACTGGTTACAGACCACTATCCAGAGTGGCGTCAATGGACCAATTGTCACAACTAGAACTGGTGGTGCAGAGGATCGTGGCAACATAAGGAGGTAATAAAAATAAAGGAGCCAAAGATTGTTAACAAGTAGTGGGGTCAATTTAGTTTTTGTGCTTAAATGTGTCCATGGTTGGCTTTAAATATTTCATAACTCTAATGTTTCTTTTTAAAAATCTGTTTCCTTTTAGCTCTTGAACAAACTCTTTCTCTGACTCAGACTTTTTTATTTCTCTTCTCTGTTTTTGGTTCTGCCAAGTGAGCTATTGATTTTCACATCAAATAACCAGCTAAACCTAATAGATTTTGTCTCTTGCATTGAAATACAAGGACCTCACTTGTTGTGATGTTGATTTCCTAATTAATATCCTACAGATTTTCTTGTAATATGCACTAAAAGATAAAGTGAGACAGACATCCTATTAGCACAACACCGTGTCTTTGGAATAACAGGGCAGAGTGAGGTTATAGCGGATACGCTGCATAATCATTTGGATTTATAATACAAAACTAGGTAGTGACAATGGAGAAAAGGGGCTGCTCATAAAACAATGATATAAATGCTACAAAACAACAGCAATAATACCTATGCAAAACTAAAACATACAGTATAACATGGATGTGACCTTGGTAAAACATCAGGGTATATTGTGACTGGAATAGGGAATGGGAAAAAATATCACCAATAGGTGCAAATAGGATAAAGTCCCAAAAGGTGTCGATGGACTCTCCAAAGATCGTATTAGTTCCACACATACACCCCCTTAAGAGTGCGCACTCACCGCAATACAATGGCTGTATATAACAACCAAACAACGCTCACTGATAGACCACGATATTTCAGCGTCTCCTGTAAGGGCTTTCAAAACATGGACGTGCTTGTCAGCGTGGTACATAAGTAGGTGAAGGAAGCGGAGTCAGGAACAGGCCGGGTCATACACTTGTGAGCAGAATGGTACCAGATCAGAAGGCAGAAGAATGGTCAGGGACAAGGCGAAGTCACAAGGCAGGCAGCAAGCAGGCAGAGTCAGGAATCAAGCTGGGTCAAACATGTATCAGGAGCAGAAACACAGATGCAGGTTACAGCTGAAGATCTCTCAGCAAGGTGCAGATGCCATCTTTAAATAGCCCGCCTGGCACCAAGGACGTGCGTGTGCACATTACTTGCGTGTGCGTTATGTTGCGCGTGTACGTGAGCATTATTTTCGTGCATAGTGTGCAGCGATCCAGGCAAAAGCTGCACTATGGGTGCTGACTGATGCACCCTGATACTATGTCTTTGGAGGAACAGTGTATGCCAGCCTATTGTAATATTGCAGCTTAAAGATACTCAAAAGAAACTGAAGCAAGTCCCATGTTAATCATTAGCAACCCCAGATGCAAGTTAAAAGCAGGTTCAAGTAGCTGAAACGCAAGTCAATATAATACAAAAACATTGTGCATTTGACTTTTCACAAGGCAAGTGACACTTGCCCACCAACTACATTTTCAAAAACAACTTTTCGCAAGGGTTTCACTGGTGCTATCATCCCAATCACCACTGTTGCCCTTGACACATGAAGTGCACTCGTTATTGAAGAATATTTGGATCTACAGTTTGATTGTCCCCTCCGCTGGAATATATATGTCAGAGGAGTGGTTGCCCTTTAATATTTGGGAGTGCTAAAGCAACTCTGTTTCCTGCTAAGTAACCAAAAGTTGATATAGGGCTTCACTTTTTATCACAGGAAACTATCCTAATTGGCCAAACATGAATACAGGCAATGTGCACTAGCCTGGAGAATAAGGACCAAATTCCACCCTAGCTCCATATCATAGGTTTAGAGTCAGGTAGTTCTGGAGTAAGAATCACAAAGGATCACCTCATAACACGAAATATATAGGCAAAGGGCACGCCCCAGTGACGACGAGGAATGAATATTTAAGAAATGATTGGTTAAACCTATAAATGATCTTTTCATGAATCATTTTACTTTACATTGGCTTTTCAAAATAAAAGAAACGCAATCATTTAGAGGTTGGAAAGATTTAGTGAAGCATTACACGTTTGTAAATATTAGGTAAATATTATTTATTAACAGAAATACATCAGACCAAAAATTTGGACCACCGAGGAAGAGGCAGGGACAGAGGAATTTGATTCTAAAGGAGGGACACTCCTTCCAAATGAGCGGCAGTTGGGCACTATGTACACAAGTGGGGCGAATATAGAAACTTAAGTTCTTATCTTCTGTTGATACGAAGACCAGTTCAGGCATCTGCCACAGAGAGATCTTGCCAAGAAGGTGTAGATGGAGAATGGCGGAGGTGCATCAACATTTGTCTATGGAATCCCATTATTTGTTGATACACCCCCGAGGAGATACCACCTGTTTTGCTATGTTGGTACATGTGTTATTGGTATTTAGCTTGTGCTTGTTAAATAATAATAGTCTGTTAAACTTTACATTATTGCTTAGTTTTATCATAAACAATGCAAGGTATTTCAGCTGTTCTGCTAGCTGCAAGTTTTTGGTTAACTTGCTAGTAACAATACCCATGTTTGATTCCTGTTCATCTGTGTAAACACTAAAAAATTTCCCATGAACATGTCATAGGTCTTTTTCAGTCTGCATGTTTAGACCATCTTGCATTTCCCTTGCTGGTTCATAGTGAGAAGTTCTGCTGGTCTCCTACTTTGAGTTCATGTCTGGGAAAGCTATGTAAACCTGCATTTGAGAGTTGCCTGAGGGAAGACCTCATAGTATTTGTTCCCAGGCCCCTGTACCTATGACCTATGTTCCATTTCTGATACTGGTTTACATCATCTGCCTGTTTTTTAACAATCTTTGTTATCCTCCTCCCCTGACCTTTTGACTGTTTCTCTGCAATTCTTGTTAAATGTCTGCCCTAATCTTTTGCCTGCTTGACTCTGCCTGACGATTTTGTACCATACTTTGTGTCTGCCTGTGGTCAGCTGTTGCCATTCCAAGTACAGGTGAAACTCGAATAATTAGAATTTCGTGCAAAGTTCATTTATTTCACTAATGCAACTTAAAAGGTGAAACTAATATATGAGATAGACTCATTACATGCAAAGCAAGATAGTTCAAGCAGTGATTTGTCATAATTGTGATGATTATGGCTTACAGCTCATGAAAACCCCAAGAACCCAAAATCCACAACCTCAAAAAAGTAGATTATTACATGCAAACAATAAAACAAGGATTGTACATAGAACAGTATCGGACCACTGAAAAGTACAAGCATGCATATGTACTCAGTACTTGGTTTGGGCACCTTTTGCAGCACTTACTGCAATTACTTTTGCACGATATTCTAATTATTCAAGTTTCACCTGTATAACCAAGGGCTGCTAAATGAGAGCCATCTGCTGCCATCATCCTTTGCACGGGGGTCTGGTGAACACCGAGCAGTTCCTTAGACCCTGTACCTCAGCCATCTTTAGGACCTACATTCACCTGATGACACAGAGGGTCCAGTACCTCCATGAAACCTTTATAGTGAAAAAGAGAAGATCACTTTCTGTTTCCTGTAAGCAAGATTGGAGGATGGTTCAGCACACCCAACTGTATGACCTGTTCGAGCATTCAGTGTCTCCGTCTTGAGCTCAAGCCTCTTTGAGCATACTCTGTCTCAAGCATACTCAAGCATACTCTCTGCTCCCCTTCTCAGTGTCACCCCTTCCTCTAAAAGGGTAAAGTCCATGAACCCATTGCACTTGAAACCCCTGTTACAAAGATAATGAGGGTGGGTACTGCAGCTGTCGACGGTTGGCAATCGTGGTCAATATTAAACAAAATATATAGACACCGGCACTCCAATAGCAAGTCAAATACGTCTGTTTATTGACGTATCAGCAGCATAACGTGATACACAGAGTTGCGTTGTACACAGCTGCATGGAGCCCATCGTTAATAAACTATGTGTTAAAATTGCCCTTTTACCAGAGCGTATATGTTGCAGTCCAGCTGGCCATGTAAAATTTTTATTTTGGCCATGTAAAAAACATCCTCTATGCTTGTGAAGTCTATTCGGCACCATAACACACAGCTGTGTGATTCTAGCACATCCATAGTATTATACTGTCATTCCCCATGCCTCCAAAGCCTTACTAAGAAGAACATTTACGCCAGAGTACTATAAAACACTAAGCTCATTACTAATGGCATTTTACAATGAAGCAAACACTTTGTTACAAATCAGCTGTTTATGGGGCAGGCACATTTTTAAAGTTACTTTTTGCAATTCATAAACTGCTGCATATCCTCAAAGTGCTATTTTCTTGGGGGGGGGGGGCATAGATTCCCATTACACACAAACGCCAAGACTTGAACAAGTGAGCTTGAAGACTTTAAAAGACACCAATTAATACCGTTATCTGTCATTAAAAATATTGAATGTCTTTTAAATGCAATTCCACATTACCATAGCAAGCCTCCCAGGAAAGTAGAGCCCTTATCTCCTGCACAGTGTATTATTGCTATGAATAATGGAACCTCAGCTGGGAAATGGGGGGGGGGTGGATTGCATAGGAAAAGAAGGCCCCTATTCTGTTTTTGTTGTGCTCTTATCATCTTTTATTTACTTACTATACTTCTGTGTTTCTTTCCTCCTGCAATGATGTCCTCTGTGCCCTGATGTGATCTTGTTACCAACTGCACTCTACTTCCTGGCTCCCACACTACCAGTCAGGTCTCGTGTTATAATGCATGCCATAACGCTCATTAAAATACACATTATTGTGATTCACAACATTACACTGTGCTCATCTGTTACATTGTGTTGCCATTCATTGTGATTGCCCCCCAACACACATCTACAGTGCACTGCAATATATCTGTGATATAGCACATCACAGTGCATAGCCGCAAGTCATGGGATTTACTTCCTCAATGCAGTGACCTGTGAATATGGACTTCCTTATGTGGTTATGTTCAGAAAAGCCTGCGGTCCAGACTACAACGCCCACAATGTAACATCATCATTGCTTGTTGGAAGCAATGCATGATGGGATATGTAGTCTTGAGAAATGGAGATTGCATTACATCAAGCAGCAGGGAAAGAGACACAAAGCAGACTGGGAATTCAGGAGGCTGATGAAAGTGATGGGCAGACGGAAGGCAGAACTCACTACATAAAAGTGATTTTTCCAGGTGAGCTTTGATTGTATTATGAAAAACAACTCCACTATGTATTCCTATTACAATGCTAATGTTATAACAGGAGAGTATTTACTGGGACTTTAGAGCCCCTTTAAAGGATTCTGTACTGGCAATCCAAGTTCCCCGGTAAGAGCACGTGCTGTGACCCTCACAAGTGGATCCCATTGTCACTGTTATATTTTTAACATTTTCTCATTGAAATATTGCAAAATGAAGAGTAGGATGGAGACGATGGCAGGGAGATCTTCTGGAATCCCCAAGAGACATAAGAAGCCAGTAGATGACTCAGCTTTCCACGCTGAAACTTTAATAACAATCACTTGTTGAGTAACTGGCTATTTAAAGCAGAACTCTGGGAAAACATTTTCTAATCTTAACTGTTGCAGTGCAGGGGTAGCCCCACCACAAGGGTTAAGTGCTCATTTTTGTCTAGGTTCAAAAATAACAAAGTTATACTCAACCGATCCTCTGAGCCAGATGGCTTTTGGACCAATCCCTGGAGCCTCTTTCCCCCTCCACTGCAGTGGTCTAAGGTCCTGTGAGTCATCACGTTCTATACACAGTGACTAGGACATAAGGATGACGAGGGACATTGATGTAGCGAAGGAGGACAAAGGCAGAGGGAACAGGTCTAAGAGCTAGCCGATTCCGAGAATTGGATGAATCTAGAGAAAAATGCGCACTTAACCCTTGCAGTGCTGGGGTAGCTCCACTGCAAGGGTTAAGAATTTTCTTCTCCAGAGTTCTGCTTTAAAGAAACACTGTCATTTTTGCCTATGCAAGGTCTGTGTAAAATTCACCGTCCACCCCACCCTCTGATGCACCACTACTCAACTCTCCAGCATTCTTCCACATGGCCCTTCCTTCTTTGCATCGGGAAGCATGTCACCTTTTCCCATTATACAGTGCTTAGACCTAGTCACCATAGAAGGTGAGTATAAAGTGGCAGTTTGCCCTGATGAGCAAAGTGACAGGGGGTTGATTTACTAAAGACAAAAGGGCTGTTCACTTTGCCAAGGAATTTTCCCTTAGCTTAGTGAATGAGGTGAAGCTCTGATGACTTCCAATCATAAATACTGTTTTTGTTTATCATTCACAAGATAAACAGCCGGTACATACAGCTCCGTGCTGCATGCACGGCCTTATCAGGCAGCTCCCGGAAAGGACATGTGCTGCGTGTAATTAGTACGCAGCCCCTGTCCTTCTCTATGGGACTACGCGGCCGTACGCCACCCTACGCTCAACTCAAGTGCAGGTCCGTACAGGTGTGGGTGTCCCGGCTCGGATTAATCACAGGCAGCACCTGCCCTTCAGGGGAGCTGCCCAATACGGCTTTGCACGGAGCTGTACGTGCCGGTCGTTTCTCGTGTGAATGAGGCATTATATTCCTTCTATGTGATTGGGTATTCCTTGCAATGTGAGTCTTCGCCACATTCACTAATCTACAGGAAAAATTCCTTAAAAAGTAAAAATTCTCCTCCAACGTGAACAACCTATTTTCCTTTAGCAAAACATCAAGAAAAACGAATGAGAAAATGTAGAAAGAGAAGGCAGAAAGATGGAGTTTTTACTGCCACTGCTCAAAGACCATTTAGGGGCCGGAACAGCTCATCTGATCTGTTGTCAAGTTCTCAGTCTCAAGATGGACTTTCTTCCAGAATCACATAATGTGTTTTATGACCTCGACCAGCGTTGTCTCTTTGTCTCTGCTCTTCTACAGGATATAATGTACAATCAGTATGCAAAGTCAAGGAGCCCCTGGAGTCCTTAACTCAACTCTTATTTCATCCGTGGTTGGGGGAAATGCCCACTGGACAAGTTTAGAATCTCTTCAATATAACTGTAGATTCTAGGTAATTTAAATCTTCCTCGCCTTAATTGCTCCATTAAAGCCCATGCTATTGCAGAATGTTACCTTGTTGCTGTATCATGTGGTTAATTAGAGGGGATATAAATGGAACCCTGTGAAGGACCTGACAATCCAGCAGCTTCCTAATTAAACTATTTGATGCCCCTCTCTCTGAGAATTTGTCAGGGTAATTTAGAAAGTAATAGGTGACTGTTGTTAGTGGAGAATTGCAGCAGGGACGTGAGCAGGTAGTCCTAATGGGTCTCCTTAATGCCTTTAAACTACCATCAACAAAACTTTCTTAGTTAAAAGACACAAACCCGCAATTTGCTTGACTTTTGACACCAGCTTAATGCGGATAGATATCTTACGGCTGTGCTTATGCTTAACTTAGCATCAAATGTGGGATTTGGTTGTTCTCAACCTTTTTTAATGCCAAATTATATTAATAACAAATGTTCTCTCGTGTCCTGTATATGAGTGTTTCTCAACGTCACTTTTTGGTAGCAACTGAAAAACAGAACATATTTTTCTAACTTCATTACAAAAATAGCTGTATAAATCAATAAATGTGTAAGGGGTTTTTGATGCAGTTGGCTGTCCTGGAACAATTTTAGAAAATCTTTATTTTTCTTTTAGTCTGGTTAGTCTGACAGTAAAAAGTCAGTGCATTTAAAAGGAAAGGGGATTGTACAATTTGGTTTTAATTATAATGGTTAGGGCTGATAAATACATTTTTAAAAATGCATCTACTGTAAAAAATAAAAAAAAAGATATAAAACATAGGTTAAGAAACGTAAAGAAATATACATTTATGAACATAAATGTATGACCCAAAGCCTTAGGACCCCTTTAAAAACTGTTTTTTTTAAAACCCCCAAAAGTATAAACTTAAAGTGACACTAAACTCAGGTCTTAAATCTTTTTTAAAAAATGCATTCAAGTACCTTAATTAGGGATGCACCAATACCAGTATTTCAGTATTAAGTATGAGTACCGATTTTTTTTTTTGGTACTCACTGATACCGAGTACTGATACTGGTGCTGGAAGCCCTGATTATCAGGAAGTTGGGCGGCGGATTATGACCCATCGCCTGGCTTCCTGATTGCCTGGGAAGCCGGTGTTCTATCGAAACACTGGCTTCACTTGCTGAGGCTGCCTGGCTTCCTGACCAATCAGGAAGGTAGGCGGTAGGTCACTAGGTGCCGTCCGGCTTCCTGATTGGTCATAAAGCCAGGCTGCCTAGCAACAACCAAAGCTGGCTTCCTAGCCAATCAGGAAGCCGGGTGGCACCAATCAGGAAGCTGGGAGACCAGTCATGACGTGCCGCCCGGCTTCCTGATTGGTTAGGAAGCCAAGCTGCCTACCACCAAGTGAAGCTGGCTTCCTAACCAATCAGGAAGCCGGGAGGCGGGTCATATCCAAGTACTATTATCGGTATTGGTGCTTCCTTAACCTTAACTATTCATAAAAATGTATCTTATTTGTGTTTCACTCGGCTGTAGATCCTCAAATCTCTGAATTGGTGCTGACACTGTCCTCCCTTCTGGAGGGTGGCTACTTTTGTTCCCCATGGTCCCTGTGTGTGTTGTAAAGTAGCCACAGCTCAAAATCCATTACTTTTTAGACTGAAGTGCCTTGATATTTTTTAAAGGGTGCCATGATGTAAATGGTTGAGAGATGATGGTCTACTTGACCATTGTTACAGACGGACAGGATAGATGATGGGGAATCTAAACATATGCAGTTGTCTCTGGAACAGGAATAGAGGGGAAATCTTCCGATGGGACTCCTGATCCAATGATAACTGTCTAAGAGGGTATTTCCCTCACGTTAAAAATATGTCCTTCCTGTGAGTCTAAAAAACAGGAAAAGATGTTTCCCCTTGGAGAGATTTCCTTGCAGCCTATATTGTGTCTCCCGGACAAGAATCAAAGAGACACAGCAAAATAAAATAAAAAGAAAACCGACAGGAGTTTTACCCTTTCCCACTCTATCCGAACCTAAAAAATACAGATTTAGTATTTAATTCCTAAGTGATGAATAAAAAAATAGCTTTAAACATTTAATTAAATTTAGTTAGATACCATTTTGACTCTGAACTGCAGTTGTTCATTCGCAACTCATTAGGAGTCTGTACTGGCAATCCCAACATCTCAAAGACACGGCAAACATGCCCTTTCCTGAAATGAAATGAATGCTCACGTTCACTGTTATCTTCCAAAATTGTGGTAACCTATTCATACCTATGAGGAAATACAGAAGGAGCTTTGCACCTGAAACAAGTGGTCTGCTTAGTTGTATTGTGGGATATGGTGGGGGTGCACCTGTGCTTCAGTTTTATGAACAGCTTGGTACCAAAAATGGACAGTTCCTCCTAATGAAGAACAGTTGAGAGCTATGTATGTGGGATGGGAATACACATACAGTAATAATAACCCTTCCCCATTTTTCTGCAAAAGTGTTTGTTTGTTTTTGCAGGCCATGCCCCAGCTGGAGAAATTTCCCAGCACTTTCCCCAGTGGCATCACTAGACCCAGGTATTGGGGGCACCTGCTCTGGATCTCCAGCCCAGTGCATTGGATCTAGCAGGACCACAAAAATGGCAAGTCACTTTGACTATCAGACTGACTTTCTATGTAGAATGCACCAGGCACAGTGAAATCCATCCTAACGTTGCCTGCAAATTTCTGTCTGTCACTCTGCTAGGGAATTAAGAGCCATGAGGAAGCAGCATTGGACCTGTGCAGCATTTCTGAGGTAAGTAAACATAAAGGTTTCTGCTTACCACTGACATAAGGGGAACAAAAAGCACTAAGCACCGGTGAGGCATACTAGTAAGCACCAATGAGGCCCGCTGAGAACCAACGGGGGCACACTGACCACCAATGTAAGAGGACCCACTGACCACCAATGTAAAAGGGACACCTACTCCCTATTACTGCACTCTGCAAACTGAGATAAGCAATTACATAGCCCTATTCCTTGAACTCTCACTGTGACACTGGACACACTATGTTGTGCATTATTTAGTCCTGACTGGTGCACTGCATATCCTACAAATGCGGCTGCTGCTTTATAAAAAATGTTGTATGATACATAGTTCTGATCCATGCATGCTGAATGCTACATAACCTGCCAAGTGCACTTTTTATGCTGTGTTGTACATTACATGGTCCTGAACACTGCACTTCATACCCTAAATTTTATGAGACATGGCCCTGACCTCTGCAATCTATATCCTACATTTCCCTGACCTCTGCACTCTATAGCCTACATAGTCCTGATATCTGCACTCTATATCCTACATGGTCCTGAACTCTGCACTTTATACCCTAAATTGTATGAGGAATGGTCCAGACCGCGGCGCTGCACTCTATATCCTACATAGTCTTGACCTCTGCACTTTAGATCCTACATAGTCCTGACCACTGCACTCTATATCCCACATAGTCCTGACCTCTGCACTTTAGATCCTACATAGTCCTGACCACTGCACTCTATATCCCACATAGTCCTGACCTCTGCACTTTAGATCCTACATAGTCCTGACCACTGCACTCTATATCCCACATAGTCCCGACCGCTGCACTCTATATCCTACATAGTTTTGGCTGCTGCACTCCCTATGCTATGTTACACAGTCCTGTCTTCTACATCCCATATGTTATGCTGCATGTTATACAGTCCTGACCACTGAACTCTATATGCAATATCTCATGTTACATAGTGATGACTGCTGCACTGAATATGTTGTGTTGTACATTAAATAGTCCTGATCACTGTACTACATATGCGTTGTTACATCTACTTGTTAGCAATCCAGACTGCTACACTATATATGCTACATAGTCCTGACTGCTGCACTGTATACCCTAAATAGCCCTGAACTCTACACTCTATATGCTATGTTGTATGTTACACGGTCCTGATCACTGCACTTCATACGCGTTGCTACTGTCCGATGCATCCTAAAAGCCATGTCCACTGCATTTTATACTCTATGCTGTACATTACATAGTTATGATCTCTTCACTCTATACACTATGGGGGTTATTCACAAAGCTGCCGAAGGGAGCCGAGTAAATAATCCAGCCGAAGTGAAGTAAGCCGAACTACGTTCAGCTATTCACTTCTGGCTTGTACACCTGATTTCAGCCATAAATTGGCTGAAATCAGCCGTACATTAGCGGCCTTCAGCTGCGCTTCGGTCAGCCGAACATAGTGCTCCATAGACTTACCTTGTGTCTCTCCTCGTCTCCCGGCCTAACATCTGAACTGCGCCTGACCCAAGATCCGAAACTCTTCAGATGTTCGGACGGGAGCGCGCGGCGAAGACACAGGTAAGTGTAAACCTATTAGAAAAGGGTTATTTTTGTTTGTGTTTAACGTTTTTGCATATATCTACTGCTTGCTATCAGTAGATATATGCAAACAAACCTGAGGGTTTAATAACCCTTTAACAGCCATTTGTTCAGCAGATGAATATTTTTAAAGCCTGAATGTAGCCAAACATTTTATATTTATTTAAACCTATATCTCAGTGCAGGATATTGTGGTAACAAGTTTTAGCCTCTTTCAAGTTTTCATCGATTTTTGTAATATCTCGGTATCTGTTAATATCCTGATTCATACGGTGTCACCAAGAAATTAAATGAGGGGCAATTTATTTAATGGTGACACAGACATCAATTATATTACCCGGCAGAGACTCTAATCCCTCTCCGCTTTTTCCAAAACTAAAAAAAAAAGAAATAATAAATAATTTGGCTGAAGATGGCTTTTTAATATTTTTTTCTGATACCTGATAAATGTGTTCAATACACCAAAGCTACTCGTCTAACCAATAAAGAGAGAAACATACACAATTGTATTTAATTAAATATCTTGAAACATAACAAGCCGCGCCCCCCCCAAAAAAACAGGTTAATTTCCACAGGAGGAAATTGGAGCGTTCATCTGTGTAAAACTCGCTGATTGCAGCTGGTTATTAACATTAGAAAGTAATTTTGTTGGATTGCTGCCCTACCTCCAGACTGACGGCTCACAAATTGCTCTCTGCGGCAGGCGTGAACTTTGGACGGAGTGGAAGGGTCTTTTAAGTTTACCGAGAGGTATTTCTTTTTTTTTTTACCTTGTGCCAAAGATAACAATCTTCTCCACCTATTAAATATGCCAGGGAGTAATTACTTCAACAGTAAACAATTCAAAGTCTAATCAAAGCGAGTAAGAAGCAAATTAATGTGTCCGCAGCGTGGAATACTCTGATGCTCAGCAGTAATTAAACCTGAGAACAGGACCGGCGGATGAAAGAAAAGAACAGTGACCCCCCTGCTTAACCTCATGCTGGCAGCATGTCTGTAGGACTTAGTCTAATGCCTGGTTTATTAAATCTATATTACTATGTGTATATGACATATATTGTATGTGTGTATGATAATACGTTATCCCATAAAGGACAACTCCAGCCAAAGCAGAAAACCATTTTATCTATTACAGGTATTTATATAGCAATGTCAATTTATTCAGAACTTGGAGTTCAGTCCCTGCCCACAAGGAGCTTACAATCTAAGGTCCCTAGCTCATATTCACACTATGGCCCAGGTTGACAGTCCTGCTGTCCAAGGGTGGTTATGTTGCTCCTTCATAGATACCGTGGAGAAGTGAGGGTAGCCACCCTAAGACAGGAAGTGTGTTACCAGCCAGATCACCAGGTGAAAATAAAGGCAATTAAAGAAAATAATAGAAAACGAATGCAGCAAACACATCTAAGGAATGGTGAGATGTAATATATAATATTTTTGTTCTTGGGTTCAGATACACTTTAATTTAAGACTCTTTATAATTAACCACTTGCTGACCGGGGTGTTTATACCCCCTTCCTGACCAGGCCATTTTTCAGTGTTCAGCGCTGCAGTACTTTGACTGACATTTATTCCGTCATGCAACGCTGTACTGAAATACATTTTATACCATTTTTTGGGGACAGATATAGCTTTCTTCTGGTGGTATTTAATCACCACTACGGGTTTTTTATTTTTTTACTGTATAATAAAAAAAGTACCGAAATTTTTGAAAAAAAACCTGTTCTCTCTACGTTCACGGGTTTTGGTGAAAGAAAAGGTGGCAACCCTAGCTATAACATATGATAGCCAATTTTCAGTGACAGGTCCTCTTTATGGAGACATCAGGGGTCCGTAAGACCCCTAATGTCACCTAGGGACCCTCAGAGAAGCTGATGAAGCAGAGACCTGCTTCACCAGCTTCTCTCCGGTTTCTGTACCGGAGAGTGACACTGAATACAGGAAGTGATGTAATACACATCACTGCCTGCATTCAGAAGAGGAGAGGAGATCAAAAGGAGCTCGAGTACTGAGCTCCGTTTGATCTCCGGCCGCAGAGCTGCTGTGCTGGTCCCGTGTTTACACGGGGAACAGCGGAGCCGTGGATCACCAGGAGCGGCGGTGACGGAGGGGGGGCCGCACACCCGACCAGATATTACAAGCGATCGGGCATCTCTACAGACGCCCAAACGCTTGTATGTAAACAGCCATCGCTGGCTCTTTACATTCAAAGCCGGTATCCCGCTCGTGCCCACCACCTAGCGGCGGGCACGAGCGGAACGGGATAGGACGTCTAAAGATGCCAACCCGCCCTCAAGAAGCTGCTGTCCGGCCGTTTAATTACAACGGCCGGACAGCAGGTAGTTAAAGCAGAACTATACTCACCTCCTCTCCACAGATGCAACCAGGGCTGTCCCTATAATGAGGCTCGTTAGGGGGGCGGTAGAGGGGCGGCCACAGCATGCCAGGATGCTTCGATCTTTTCGCTAACTGATGCTCTGTCTGCTTTTTCCGGCTTCCCACCCAGCTCACTAACGTCATTGGTTGGCAGGGAGCTGAGCGGGACACTCTGGCAGGCGCCCCGCCGAGCTCCAGGCAACCAGTTACGTCAGTGAGCTGGGCGGGACTGGACAGAGAACCACTGACAGGCATGACTCTAACACAGTCGCCCGTCGCTCCGCATCCGCCAGCCCACTCACCCTAAAAGCACTGTTAGCAGCCAAACCCACCCACCCCCAAGCACTGTCAAAAGCAACCACCAATTGCCCCCCTCCCAACACACACACACCGATCTACAGCCTCATATAGAGTAGGAACTGCCCTGGATGCAACGTCCGTGAGCTCCCTCGCCTGAACCAACATTCTCACCCAATCTTCAGATCTTTGGCCATATTTATATGTCATGCTGGGACGATTTAACCCCCACACATGGGCATGTACATTGTCAATAAGAAGGTGAACAGGCAGGTAAGAGTCCTTTATTGCAGAAGAGACCTGGTAAGTCTCTTCTGCAAATCAAAGGCTTACTTAAACACCCCCATTAAACATGTCATAGAAATACACAGTGTATAGGACGTGAGTACACCGAGGGACATAACATTGCTGCATCAGAGGAGACAGGCAGGAAGAAGCGATGTAACAGTCGGCTGTCTCGGAGGATCGGGAGAGTAGTATAACTTTGTTATTGTTGACTCTTGTCAGAAATGACCACTTAACCCTTGCAGTGTGGGGGTAGGGTTAATAACATTTAACATTTAACTGGAGTACTACTTTTCCGTTCCACTTTAATACAATAGCTGAAATATGTAAGAGCAGGCAGGTGCAGTAGAAGTTTGAGGGTCACATCAACAATTGCGCCAAGGTAAACAATGCAGACATAACTCGAAATCTGCGCTATTAATACATTATCATTTTCCTTGACGAACATTTAATGACGTGAATAGAATAGAATGGGGAAACCTTGATTTTACATCATTTACATAAAGTGTAACCATGTTGCTTTCCCCTGAATCCTCTGCACACACAATAAGCTTTTATAAGCCTGCATTGTGTTGTTTACAATATGTACAATTAATCTTGGCGGAGAAATATTAGTGTGCTTTGTTGGCTCAGGAAAACAACGGTTGTTCCATTCACAAATAGGAAAAAATTACTAAATCTGATGTTCTCGTAGAAGAACGCAGTTTAAAGCCATCAGAAGTTTCCTTACAAATCAGACCTGTGCAGATGACAGTTTAAGTTCCAGCAATTTCGTTCCCTGGTGTTATATTTAGTTCAATCTGACTTTATTCAAGTTTCAATCACATTTGAAAAAGGTGAAAACACAGGTTCACGGAGACAGAAAGGGATAATACAACATTACAAGGTGGCAAGGAGTATTGGGGTGGATAACATCAATAGTTTAGACTGTAATACATCTGTTCCTTAATTCTATCCGAGTGCCATGGCAGGTTGCAGAATGAGCATCTCAACATCGAGCTATGGGTCCTTGTGCCACTCCTGACGCAGGGCTTCTTATCGCCAGCTTATCGCAGTCCCCCCTGAAGAGGGTCCCAGCGGTAGGGCATGTGACACATCGGGATGGAGTACTCCAGGATTCCCTAGGCTTTGTTGTGCAATATAGAGATGACCGGTATTACCAATGACAGACGGGTTAGGGAGGGGGATAAGGGGGAGGGGTACATGTATAAGGAAGGAAAGATGGGGACAACAGACCAGTTGAAGTAGAAAGGGAGGTAGGTAAGGATACAGCGGACGCCCACCTCCTGCCAGGCGACTAGGTGGTGCTCGTATGCGGACATATCATGGTGAGAGGGCTGCCAGGAAGCCATCTGAGTTGCGGAAGACCAGCCAGGCGGACCAGGTGTGTACATATTTGTCTCCTGCTTCTCGTTCCTCCGCCAATAGATTCTCTAAGTCGGCGATACGGTCCATTTCCACCACCCATTCCTCAAGGGTCGGGCGCGCCCTACTGCGCCAGTGGCGAGGAATCACCGTCCTGGCTGCTGTGAGGAAGTGCCTGAGGAGGCCTCTCTTTGCCGTTTAAAGCGAACCAGGGATCATGGACAGTAGTAGGATCTTAGGATCATTTGCTATGTCAGTTCCTGTCACTCTGAGGTATATCCTCAACACCCCCTGCCAAAAACCCTGAAGCTGAGGGCAACTCCACCAAATGTGAGTCATGCTTCCTTGGGCGCCTTCACAGCGCCAGCAGGAGTCTGATACTGAAGGGTAGTATCGGTGGAGGACCACAGGGCATCGGTACCATCTGGTGAGTATTTTAAAGTTATTTTCTTGGGCCTTACTGGCGACGGAGAGAGAATGAGTTAGGGAAAATGACTTCTCCCAGTCAGCTGTCGTAATGGAGGTATCTAGTTCTCGTTCCCAAACAGAGGTATAGGAGGGTAAATCGCTCGAGGTCTGCAGGGAGAGAATAGAGTAAATGATGGAAATGGCGTGAGATGGGGGTGTAGAGGCCAGGAGGATGGAGTCAAAGGCCGTCTGCTCCTCCCCGAAGGCGTCTGGGCTAGAGAAAGTAGCACTAAAGGAACGGAACTGGCTCTCCGCCATCCACTCCCCAGGCCCCGTACTGGGGTGATCCCCCACCACCAGAGTTTGATCCCGCAAAGCCGAGACCAACCGGCGATGAGAGGCCTTCGTCCATCTGCCGAAGGAGGTTCCTGTCAGGGCAGGAGGGAAGGACGGGTTCCCGAACAGAGGGGTCATCGGGCCCACATAGGCTGATAACGCATGTTGTTTGACAAACCGTCCCAGAGTTTCAAAACGTGTGTCGTTAAGAGGGGGAGTGAAGAGGGCACCGGTCGTGATCCAGGGGGTACCCAGGGCAATGCGAGCAAGTCACCCATAGTGAGCGTCTCCTCCAGGCGGACCCACTGTTTCTCCTCTGCCCTATGGAACCAATCTACTATGCGGATCAATACTGCTGAGGCATGGTAGAGAAAAATATCTGGCGCACCTGTCCCCCCCCTATGCTTCGGAAGTGTCAATGTCTTGTATCCCAATCTAGGGCGCGAGGTACCCCATATGAATTTTGAGAAGACCCGTTGGACCTGTTTCAGGTAAGTGTGTGGTAGGGCTATGGGCAGAGTCTGGAAGAAGTAGAGAAACCGGGGGACTATATCCATTTTGAGCACATTGATCCTACCTAGCCATGAAATACGTCTACGATCATAGGCTGCCAGGTCTCCGATCACCTTCTCCAATAGTGAGCGGAAGTTGGTAGAATATAGGGCAGTCAGATCAGTCGGGATAGAGATGCCTAAGTACTTCAAAGCTGTGGAGCAAATGTGGAAAGGGTAATTGTCTGTCAATTGGCGCAAGTCTGTCGCTCCTAGGGACACATTTAGGATTTCCGACTTAGTCAGGTTAACCCGAAAATTACTAAGGGAACTAAACCGTTGAAATTCCTGTAGGATTGTGGGCATGGCAATATGAGGATTGGTCACATAAAGCAGGAGGTCATCAGCAAAGAGCGCCAGTTTGGATCTGTGAGGCCCCACCTGCAGTCCCTGAAAGGCCGAGTTGTGTCGGAGGGCGACTGCCAGATGCTCCATAGTGAGGATGTAAAGGAGAGGGGACAACGGGCAGCCCTGCCTGGTGCCATTAGTGATTCTAAAGCTAGGGGATAGCGATCCATTCACGCGAACTCTAGCTGATGGGCTCGAGTAGAGGGACATGATGTTTCGAAGCATGGTAGGTCGAATCCCTATTTGTTCCAAAGTGCGATGCAGGAAACACCAGTCCAAGCGATCAAATGCCTTGTCTGCGTCCACCGACAGGAGGCAAAGCGGTGTACCCGACGTTTTAGCATGATGCATCAACAGGAGTGTCCGGATGGTATTATCCCGTGCCTCTCTCCCTTGGACAAACCCCACCTGGTCAGTGTGGATCACTCCCGGAAGGAGTGGCTTTAGTCGGTTGGCAATTAATTTGGCAAACATTTTCACGTCAATATTAAGGAGCGAGATCGGCCTGTAATTTGTGCATAAGGTATGGTCTTTACCCGGTTTAGGTATCAGCGAGATGTGGGCTTCTAGCGTTTGCGGTGGGAAGGAGGCACCTAGCGCAATGGAGTTAAACACCCTCAAGAGGAAGGGAGTAAGCTTGTCTTTGAATAGGTTGTAAAATTTTGCCGTAAACCCATCAGGTCCCGGGCTCTTACCCGTAGGGGACAGCCGAATTACAGAAAGCAATTCTTCTATCGTGAAGGGTGACTCCAAAGCTTCCGTGTCTGCCTCCCCTAGGTTTGGAAGGGGTGTCTGATGAACATATGCCAAAACCTTGTTGTCGTGGCTTGAAGCAGACACCTCCGGGTCTGATAAATTATATAGAGAACTGTAGAAGTCCGCAAAGGCACGCTGGATATCTGAGGGGGCACTGACCAGGGTGCCGGACGTAGAGTGGATGTGGGGAATATAGGTAGAGGCTAGTCTGGGGTGTAAGTACCGGGCTAAGGCTTTCCCGCACTTGTCCCTGGACTCGTAAGCTCTTGTGGCCAGTTTGTCCATATAACGCCGCGTCGACAGGTCCAGAAGCTGTAGAAGCTGCATTCTGGCCTGAGAGATGCGGAGCAAAAGGTCCGAGGAGGGTGAGTGTTTGTGGCGAGTCTCCAAGGCCCACAGGGCTTGGATGGCTTCCAGAACCTGACGTGATCTTTCCCTCTTTAGTCTAGATCCCTGTTGGATTAACAGCCCCCTCAGCACTGCCTTCAACGCCTCCCATTGGATCGGGAGGGGTGTAGTGTCTGATGAATGAACCTCAAGGAACTCAGTGATTCCGTTCCGGATAGCTGAGGAGCACTGCGGGTCAGCCAACAGGGATTCATTTAAGCGCCAGGTCCGGTCCCTGGTGGGGGCCTGTGGGATCTTCAGGGAGAGTGTGACTGCTGCATGGTCTGACCAAATCATGGGGCCTATGTCGCAATCAGGGGACCAGTCAAGTAGGGGGTGAGAAATGAAAAAGTAATCCAACCTACCGTAGGATCGGTGTGGTGCAGAGTAATGCGTGTAATTACGGGATTGAGGGTGAAGCACCCTCCAGACATCAATCAAGCGAAGAAGAGCTAGGTGTTGTTTTACCTTGCAGAGTTTGGGAAAAGATACAGCAAAACGTCCAGTGGACGAGTCTAGGCTGGGTTCTATGGTAAGGTTAAGGTCTCCTCACACCAATACTGAGCCCTCCGCAAAGTCTCCCAGCATCCGTAGGTAGTCGCTAGCGGCAGTTGTTTGTCCTGTATTGGGGAGGTAGAAGTTGGCGAGGGTGAAGGTCCTACCCCAGAGTGACAGCTTCAGCATCAGGTATCTACCGAACGTATCGGCACGGTGATCCAACACCGTTACCGGAAGAGATTTGTGGAAAGCAATGGAGACCCCTCTGGATTTGTGTATACTGTTAGTGCTATGATAACACTTAGTGAAGTACCGGTTGGCACAGGTGGGCACCCGATCAGTTTGGAAGTGAGTTTCCTGGAACATAACATTCACCTTATTTTTATGCATATGATACATAATCTGTCCTCTTTTGGAGGGGACATTCAGGCCTCTCGCATTGTAGGTGCAAAGCCGCAGCTCTGCAGGAGCGGGTGATGTTGGGGCCATGACAGGAAGTGGGATAGGCCGGAGAAAGGGGAGGATAAACACCGGGAACAGAGCAGTCAGAGCTAGAGCACCAGAGAACGGTAGATGGGGGAGGCAACAAGTAGGGAAGACAAGGAAGGAGAGCGGAAACACCAAGGGCAGGAAAACAGGAGGGGAAGGTTGGACAACAAAAACCAAAATGGACAGACTAAACCCGCTACGTAAAGTACAGGGATCTAGCAAAGCTAGAATACACTATCTCCTATGGGAGATGTGGTACCTATGTGGGGAAGGTGGTCAAACAGGGAGATAGTGAGCTACCTACCGGGGCCCGCACGTGGGCAAATTCTATCAACAGCCGTGCTACCCAACTTCAACAGTATAAAATGTAAATAAAAAATGTAGGGGGTAAGAACATAACATAGATAAACATTGCGAATCATCACATCGTGTTGCATTATAATGTATTATAGAAGGCTTTTTTGCAGGTGACCCGTGATGCCAATCGTGGCCCCCAATGTAAGTCGAGCCTCAACCCTCGTTGGAGGAGGGTGCGACTTGTACCGAAGGACTAGGACGCCTCCGATGAGAACGTGAGCGGGCCCTCCTGCGCCGTTGTGGTAGGATCTCCTGCGGGATGGGACTCTCTCCAGTGAACGGTAGGTCCAACCAATCCGGGACAGGAAACGCGTCAGATCCAAGAAAGCCAAAAAGATCCGAGAGTTGTGATGGACACCGCAAATGGAAAGAGTCGGGGCCCTTACAGATCTGGATACTGAAGGGGTGCCCCCAGCGATAAGTGGCTCCAGCTTGACGGATGTTATCCAGTAATGGCCGCACGGACCTTCGCATGGCTAGGGTAAGGCGTGAGAGGTCTGGAAGAAGCTGTATGGAGGCGCCATCAAAGTCAATTGGGCCGCTTCTCCATGCTGCACGGAGGATCTCATCTTTGATGGAAAAAAAATGTACTCGACAAAGGACATCTCGAACACGGTTGGGATTCCCCAGGTTACCTCCCGAGACGCGGTGTACCCTATCCAGCTCGATGGCTTCGTTAGGAGATTTCCCCAACGCCAAATTGAGTATGGCCGTCACCGTAACTTGTAGATCAGGGCCTTGGGTGGCTTCTGGGATCCCCCGTAGGCGGATGTTGTTGCGACAGCTCCTATTTTCTCCATCCTCTATGCGCAGTTGTACCTGCTGAAGGTGGGAGCGGTGAGTAGTTTGGGCTGCTTCCAAGGCCTCCAGTCGGGTCTCCTGAGCCATCACTGAGGCTGACAGAGTTGCGAGACTGGAATCAGTGGCAGTGACTCGCCTGCTGAGTTCCTTGACTTCTCCCCTTAAAGCCCCCTCCAACCTCGTGGCCCAAGAATCAAAATCTGCCCTAAAGGCAGCGAAAAGGTCACGTACCTCTGTAGCCCTGGACATGTCTGGGTCCAGGGGGGCCGTGGAGTGAGGCTGGGTGTCGAGAGGCTGGAGCGGCAGCAGAAGATCTTGTGTCCTCTGTCCTGTGGACCGCATTGAGGAGCGGAGATTTTGGGCCGGTGTCTGCGGCTGTGTGGAGTCCAGGGGAGCCGCGTGCAGCGCTGAAGCCAGGGCGGCCGTGGACTGAAGCTGGATGTCGGGAGGCTGGAGCGGCAGCAGGTGATCCTGTGCCCTCTGTCCTGTGGACCGCATTGAGGAGCGGAGGTTTTGGGCCGGTGTCTGAGGCTGTGTGGGGTCCGTCCCGGCCGGCTTTGTCGGCGCGACTTTCGCCGCCATGCTGCGGCCTAGTGGAGCAGCGGTTACGAGCGGACGCCGTGTAAAATATGTGGCGATGTCTCTGGTAGATGTGGACGCAGGGGCAGCAGGGGGGCTTCGGTCGTCGGGCATAGATAGAAAAAGGCTGTCGGTAGGTTATAAAAGTCTGCTGAATATAGCTCCGGTGCAGTAGAGCTCAGGGCTGCACGTCCTCACACCACCATGTTCGGCCACGCCCCCCCTGGTGTTATATTTAATAGTCATATATCTCTATTCACTCTGGCAGACATCTAGAACTACCCCACCCCCCAAAAAACACAGAT